>NC_084822.1:1688462-1881157 GCF_958449725.1 Rosa rugosa | reverse complement strand
TGTCATGATTATGATTTTTCTGGTAGAGTTCTTCATCAGAATGTTTCTTTCCCTGGTGATAATTGTCAAATTTGCTCACAATTTGGTCATATTGCTAAAACTTGTTCCAAAGATCTGCTCCTAGGCAAGTTGTTGCTATTGGTTTTTCTTTACAATGTCAGATTTGCTTCAAGAGGGGTCACAGTGCTGCAGAATGTTTTCACATGCATCACTATGATTTTCAATTACCATCTTCTTCAGAACTTCAAGCTAAGGCTGCTTCCTTCTCCTCTCAACCAAATATATGTCTACGTTGGCCACATGACAATCCTTCTCAGTTACTGCCGCTCATTCCTTCTGGCTGAAGCAAGAATCTTCACTTCTATTATAATCACAACATTTGAATACTATTGCAATCTGATGTTAGTTTCCTACCATCAGCTTGAGGGGGGATGTTAAGGGTAAAAAGGGAAAGTTACTCATATTAAGTAAATGTAGGAGTATAAAGTAGAAAAACAAGTGTTGATATATCGTGTGCAAGGTTGTATTTTCTGTATCAATATACGAAGCTCTCTCTCTTTTCTGGGTTTTTCATCATCTTCTTCAATCTTCCTTACAATTCTATCATGGTACCTGGGGGATCAAATATTGTTTTTGGGAGACTCTGGTTCCTGGTCGTTTCCTGTGAACGAGATCAATGAGTTGGAGTTAAAAGGGAATAATTACATTTTATTTGCAACGAAACACAATTACAGAACATCATCACATACATGCTTCAGAAGCATATATATATATATATATATATATATATATATATATATATATATATATATCAGGTGAGATGTGCGTCTATTACCTAGCTGATGGAACCCATTCATATGCGATCTCTTCCGCGTGAGGATCTTTATTTGCGTCTTTCCCAGTTTGAATGTTTTCTGGAGACTAAAACCTTGAATGAATTACGAAAATTAACTTGGTTCACCCCAAGTTTATAGAGAATCAAGAAGTCTTTTTATTTATTTATTTATTTTTTGGTGAAAGAAAAAATTTATTAAATAAAAGAGATATCAAACATCAAAAGGGAGAGATATGAGACCAAAACCCCTTACAAAGAAAAAAAATGCAAAAAAAATTACAAAACCATGAATATGGTTGAAGATAAACCAATTCCTAACAATTATAGTTGAGACGCACCGTAGGTGTCCAATTGCTTGTCGGGTACCTTGAACTCATTTGACATTGTTTTGCCTTGAATTTTTTGTGTTGAGGCTTTAGGAGACCGCAAAGAAGATTATCATATAAACTTGTTTTACCCTCATCAAACTAAGTTTTAAATCAAGAAGTCTTGTGTTTTTTTCTTCTTTTTTTCAGCTTTCATTTTAAATGGGACTCAATTTATGAGGAAATGTTGAGGAGAATTGATACTTTTTTCCTTTATTGAAAACCAACAATATTGGTTTGATACTCGGTTCTTTCTCATAGACCGAGATCAACCTAGGGAATTCAGACAGATAGCTTATGAACTTCACCTTTTGGCTTTGGTCTTTTTCCCAGACGCCCTTTAATATTGGGCATGTCGTACTTGTCACTTCAACCTCAGACGCCGTTTAACAAAAGCGTCAAATGACATCATCACCTGGCACATGAAATTGACAGAAACTAAATTATTATCCCACGACGTCGTTTTGGGCGTCTGAAGCCAAAGGGAAAAGGCTCCACCTCATGTGCCACAAGTCTTCTATCCATTAATTACTTTGATAATTATATGCATGTTTTTTTAACTAACTTGTAATCATATTGCAATTGAAACATTTACTATTACTCATGTGTCTAAATAATGTGTGCAATTTTTGTTTGTGGTAATTGAATCATTACCAAGTGGCATGTGTTGACCTAAAACAAGTAGTATGATGTGCAAATAGTTAAGGACCATTTGACATAAATTTTTTTTTTTAATAATTACTCCGAATGTTGAAATTGATTCTATTTAATTTAAAAAAAATAGTTTAATCTAAAGAAAAATAGAAATTTTGTTTGACATCTGATGTTCATAAGAGCATCTCTAAAAATGAAGTCAAAACCCAAAGTCATTTTATAAATTAATTATTTTAGACAATTATTTAACTATTATATGAATTTATATATCATACATAATTATTTTATATAATATAGGGCCCTTTAAAAAAATATATATATCGCTAGGGCTGGGATAGGTTCTGAAAATGCAAAAATTTGCCTGAACCGGAAAGGGAACTTCGGTTCGATTGTTGTAGTTGATAGTGTCGGAACCGACGAGAACATAAATCGAGAACCTTCGGTTCGGTTTTCCAGTTTAAATGATTCCTTGATGAAGTTGGAAAAAAAACCTAGAAACAGGCAATTTTCCAATTCCATCTCTACCAACTCTACTCGTTACACTGCGTAGTAGGCCTCGTCTTCTGCATCTCGGACTTCAACGAGCACAATATCTCCACCGACGGGACCATGCAGTTGTACTGCAAACACAACGAGCTGCTCAGGGGAATCTCCGCGGTCGGATTGATCTGAATCCTCGTTTGAATCTCTACAGTCGGACCTGACCCTTGAACCAGTTGTTGTTGAGGTAGAGGTTCTGGACGGCGAGAATCGGTTGTAGCTGAGGTCGATGGTTGGGTGATTGAAATATGATTCGAGGGTTTGACTACGGGTATCGGTTCCATTGGCTTTGACCCTCTTCCGGAACTAAGAACCGAAACCGAATGGAGAACTTACTAAACAGTTCGGTTATGTAAATAAATCGAACACTGACAGCTAGGAATTGCACCGAACCGACCATTTCAGTTCGGTTCTTCTGGTTTTCGGTCCGAAAGTCCCAACCCTATATATCGCCATTTTGGCTTTTGACTCCATGGTTGGAGTTGCTCTAATATGCTTAATTTATGTCTTAAACTTTTTGTTCACGATCATATATGTCTGTAAATGATTACAAGTTTAGTTGAGGAAATTTTTTTTTCTCGATCAAAAAAGAGAAATGGGAAAATTTATCATGATTCTAGCTAGTTTTGAGACAGAAAATCTATCATGACTAATACCTAAAGTTTTGATGACAACATCTTCATGACAAAGCATAGTAACATCATTTTGATTAGCCATTGTAGGGACTTGAAAATAAATAAAGTAAATAAAAATAAAATCAGTATAAAGTGCATGTGATAAATTCAGCTAGATGGATTACATGAGTCACCAGCTTAATGGTAGATGTACCTCCCAATTAGCATGTGAAAGTCCGAAATAGGTAAAAGGAGGATCATAAAAACTTTATGAGCCCCGTCGTACTTGATCATTTGCATGGTACAAGGAAATAGAAATTTCCTTAGCAACAAACGAAATGCCACGTACTATGCAAATAACGGTACTCTCTAATTAGTCCCAATTTATAAAAGTTGTACCACTATTATCAGTCAAATTTCATTATCGAACAGAAACAAAATTCATTTAATTGTGAATGACCGAATGGACACTATTGTCAAAAGACAATAATTTCGAATAGACACTGATTTATCAGTAGTTTGAATAATTTCGAATAGACACGTGATAATTTGAAACTGTTTCATGACAACAAAAAAGATGCTAGTCAATGTCTGTATTTATTGGTGGATTTTTTAAAACTAAAAACCAACAACCGATAAATCGCACCGAACTGATAAAAGATAATTGAAATCAAACCAACAAATATATTAACCAAAAATCTTAGATACAGTTGCGGCATACAACAGCTCTCTCACAATAATATCGGTTAGATACTACTTGCCATCAGCCCGTACAATAGAATTTCTCAACAAGATATGATGATGATTTTGTCGAAAAGAAACAAGATATGATGATCATGTTGACCTCTCCAAACCAACGGTGATGATTAATTAACCATCACGCCGGGGCACCCTATTGGGGAAGAAAATATCCCTCAGCCCCCTCCATTTGAGGAGTAAAGGGCGGAACCCCATAATTGAAGGACCCATCGCTTTAATACCCCTCTCTTTTCTTTTCTTTATTCCCTTTCCATCTTTATTTGAAACCCTAATCAAGCCTTGGTTTATTCAGAGAGTCGTTACCAAGCAAAGGTCCCACAACCCGACGTCGTTTTGGTAAAGCTATCCCAGATAAGTTCTAATATCGTTTGGGCCCCGCAGGAAAAGTGGGCTGACTCATTAGACCAAATTATATCACCCTTGACCGTCAAAAAAAATAATTAAAACACTAATTAAACCAGAGATTAAATTAATCAAAAAGGACAATAACCTCACTTATATCTCCCACTCTTCTCTGTCGGTTCTACTCAGTAGTTCACTTCACTCTCACTTATGGCCACCTTTCTCTCCATTTCCCTCATCTTCATCTTCTTCTTCATATCTCAGATCGAATCAGAGCCCCTCGATCAGACGGTGAAGACCTTCATCTTCAGAATCGACAGATTCTCCAAGCCGTCGATTTTCCAGTCGCATTACCACTGGTACACCTCGGAGTTCGCCGACCCACCTCAAATTCTCAACGTATACGACACCGTTTTCCATGGCTTCTCTGCAACTCTCACCTCCGACCAAGTTGCCTCCCTCAGCCAACACCCTGCCGTCCTCCACGTGTTTGAAGACCGCCGCCGCCAGCTCCACACCACCCGCTCGCCGCAGTTCCTGGGCCTGAGAAACCAGAAGGGGCTCTGGTCGGAATCCGATTACGGCTCCGACGTCATCGTCGGGGTTTTCGATACTGGAGTTTGGCCGGAGCGTCGGAGCTTCTCGGATAGGAATCTCGGTCCGGTTCCGAAGCGGTGGAGAGGGGTCTGTGAGACTGGAGTTAAATTTACGGCTAGGAATTGCAATAAGAAGCTGATCGGAGCTCGGTTCTTCATCAAAGGTCATGAAGCCGCCGCCAATGCCGGCGGTCCGATAACAGCAATCAACGGCTCAGTAGAATTCCGGTCTCCCAGAGACGCCGACGGCCATGGGACACACACGGCGTCCACCGCCGCCGGGCGGTACGCCTTCGAGGCCAGCATGTCCGGCTACGCTTCCGGCATCGCAAAGGGAGTTGCTCCGAAATCTCGCTTGGCTGTCTACAAGGTCTGCTGGAAGGACTCCGGTTGCTTCGACTCCGATATCTTGGCCGCCTTCGAGGCCGCCGTCAACGACGGCGTTGACGTCATTTCAATCTCAATTGGAGGCGGCGATGGAGTTTCTTCTCCCTATTATCTCGATCCGATTGCGATCGGATCATTCGGCGCCGCTGCGCATGGAGTGTTTGTTTCGGCCTCCGCCGGGAACGACGGACCTAACGGAATGTCGGTGACGAACCTGGCGCCGTGGCTGACGACTGTCGGAGCAGGAACAATTGATCGGAACTTCCCGGCGGTGGTGGTCCTAGGCGACGGCCGGAGACTCTCCGGAGTTTCTTTGTACGCCGGAGCTCCGCTGAAGGGGAAGATGTACCCGCTCGTCTATCCCGGAAAGTCAGGTATGCTCTCTACTTCACTGTGCATGGAGAACTCCCTGGACCCGCGTCAGGTGAGGGGCAAAATCGTCATTTGCGACAGGGGAAACAATCCCAGAGTGGCGAAAGGTATGGTGGTGAAGAAAGCAGGAGGTGTGGGGATGATCCTGGCTAATGGAATCTCCAACGGCGAAGGACTCGTCGGCGATGCTCACCTTCTCCCCACCGCAGCTGTCGGCGCCGACGAAGGTGACGCCGTCAAAGCTTACGTGTCGTCCACCAAGACTCCTTCAGCTACTATCGACTTCCAGGGGACTGTGATCGGAATCAAGCCGGCTCCGGTGGTTGCTTCGTTTTCGGGTAGAGGGCCGAACGGGTTGAACCCGGAGATTCTGAAGCCGGATCTGATCGCTCCGGGAGTCAACATCCTCGCTGCGTGGACAGACGCTGTGGGCCCAACCGGGTTGGAAGCGGATAACCGGAAAACAGAGTTTAATATTCTCTCGGGAACATCAATGGCTGCCCCTCACGTGAGCGGAGCCGCCGCTCTGCTGAAGTCGGCTCACCCCGATTGGAGTCCGGCGGCGATAAGATCGGCGATGATGACGACTGCTGGTATCACCAATAATCAGAACAAAACCATGACTGATGAAGCTACTGGAAACCCATCCACTCCTTATGATTTAGGGGCGGGTCATTTGAATTTGGAGCGGGCCATGGACCCGGGTCTGGTATATGATATTACCGGCGAGGATTACGTCCAGTTTCTCTGCTCGGTCGGGTACGGGCCGAGAGTAATCCAGGTGATCACTCGGTCGCCTCCCAAATGTCCGGGGAAAAAGACTTCGCCGGGAAATTTGAACTACCCGTCAATCGCGGCGTTGTTTCCGACTTCCGCGGCGGGGCTGTCCAGCAAGACGTTTATTCGGACGGTGACGAATGTGGGCCAGCCCAATGCGGTGTACAGGCCCATGATAGAGGCGCCGAAAGGAGTGAAGGTGACGGTGAAGCCGTCGAAGCTGGTGTTCACGGAGGCGGTGAAGAAGCGGAGCTACTTGGTGACGGTGGCGGTGGATAGGAGCAACATGTTGTTGGGTGAGTCGGGTGGGGTGTTCGGGTCGCTGTATTGGAGCGATGGGAAGCAGCATGTGGTTCGGAGCCCCATTGTGGTGACCCAAATGGATCCCTTGTAAGACTAGGAAGGATCAAAACACGTCGTTTTGATTGGTATTGAGGGGTAGGTGTACAAGTTGGAACCTGTAGTAGAGGTTTTTGTGGGTTTTGTGTGAGGGTTGCTGTAGTAGTGTGGAAAACTTCCCACTCTCTTTATTTTGTTTTTTTTTTTTCTTTGTTTTTTTTCCTTACATATTAATACTCTATATTCCGTTGGTTAATCTTGTTGCCTCTTAAATGGAAAAATTGGCCCGATCAAAAAAAAAAAAGGTCAGCACATAGATATGAGTTTCACCTACTGCTACTACTAGTGTGCAGTTGTGCACCCACTATGAAGCAATTGCTTAGCTCAAAACTGGGCTAGGGGAGACTTACAAGGGATTTCAAATAGTTCGTATAGACACTGTAGTGACTTTTGGCTTTCATTATTACTTTCACACTGATTTGTTAAGGGACATGAATAAGAACAATGTGCTTTTGGATTCTACCGCTACCACTTTGTAACAAACTTACAAAATTTGCTTAGATAGTCAAATTTATCAACTATAAAAGTCCATGTATGTCACTACTTTTATGAACACATGATCGTCTTTTGGTGAACAATAAATCACGTGAAAATTTTACAGTTTTTAACTAATATTTAAAAATCGTAAATCTAACGGTAACATAACGACATATGTTATTAGCAATAAAATATTGATGATGGTATTGGTGAGGTATTCAAAGATATTCATGGGGTTTTGAATTATATACCCAATTCCACTATGTATGTATCTCATATTTTAAACTGCTTCAATTAGTCCTTCCCCAGTCTTTCCCATTTAACAATGCCTTCGGCTTCTTAATCGATTAATTAGTTCTTTTCTTCTCTTTTTTTTGATTTGTAGATGAGGGGCAAAGCTGGTCGACCAGAGCATATATAACAGATCGTTTTGTACCCGATCGATAACTGTAATTCATCAAATTATGCTTTATGAATCCCATTTCTGTTCAAGTATATGGAACTCCAGTTATACTTAAGGTGAAGGTGAGGATTGTGTTTAACAGCATCTCAAGTTCTCAACTACTAAAGCCGAATCAGGACATCTAGATATGGGCTCGAGCTTTCACAATCAGGTTACGCATGCTAACTTTTCCTGAACAAGCTCATTGATATTTGATCAATTAACTAATTTAGATGCATTGTGCCTTGCCATAATTTTCAAGTACTACGTACTTAAACCAATGCAACCTTAAGTTGTACGTGGAAGTCAGCTTTTGTAGAACAAAGAAAGGGATTGGGGTGCGCGAAAGTCGTTGCACTAGTGTGCATCCGTTTTTTTATCTCGCCATGCATAACTGATAAACTTAATTTTTCATACCATACTAGAAGTATGCCCAAGACTCCAAGAGGCACTTTTCAAATCTTTTGGCTCATTTAAACGACTCAAGTCTTTTTGTTTCTTTGATTAAAAATCATACTACCGTATTAAGTCAGTGTCAGAGTGTGAAGAGTGATACTGTGATACATACGCTAGAGAATGAACTGTAGTTGTTGTGGCCAGCTATAAACATTTTCCTTTTTTAATTTTTTTTTTTCGTTTTTCTTTCAACTGTTTTTGTATATTACGACCAAAAAGGAAGGAAAAAAAAAACTGATTTTGTACTTGATAACCACCGAGTGGACTGTGATGCTCCACATATATCTTATATGCGGACCATCTTCGCCATCAACTAGTTATCACCATCACTATCATTCTCAAAGTTGCTTAACCATTCTATGTGCTCCCAAAAGATTTTGTCACCGGATTCCATGACCAGCAGGCAGCAGGTACTATTTTCAGGATCTCCATGCATTATTCGAAAATTACTTTTCACGAGTAATTTGCTTGCTGAATGCCTCTGTTATTAAGATGATGAAGTTGTATTATGTATAAATTATAATGAAGCAGATTAGCAGAAGATAAACCAAGAAAGCAAGATGATAGATAAACTAGTCCCACTGAAGTTTTCATAACAAGAGAGCAACAAGCTGCTTGATTTGGCTAGCTTGTTCGTAAAATTTCCTGGATTAATTGGTTCTCATACTTTAATATGTAGTAAGCAAACAATAAATGGATATTCTAAAAGCAATCATCTGTGAATATTCGATAGCTCAAAGAAGAACTGAGCTGTTTGAGCCTAGCTAATAATGTAATGCAAGTATGTATTGTCCACATTGGAGATGCTCATTGCAACTCTCAGCGTAACTTTTTGTCAAACGAACAATTAACATACTTAAGAAAGAACAATTCTTAGGTTCACCCCTGGGTGAACAAACATATTCACCCCTATTCTTGATTAACTCATTTTTACTTAATAAATTTATAATCCAACGGTCCATATCTTAAATTAGCATTTAAAGATCATCTCTGTAAAAAAGCAATTGAATCGGAAATCGTTTAATTATCTAATTGAATCAAATAAATGGACGGTTCTAACAACACTTACTGCTATTATGATGAACCGTCCATGTATTTCATATAAATGAATAATTAAAAGGTCTTCAATGTGATTGATTTTTTACAGAACTAATCTTTGTATTACATTATACAACTTGAATGGTTGGATTAGAAAATTAAAAAGTTATTATGCGTTAATCATAAGAGATGATGAATATGCTGCTTCACCCCAATGGGTGAACCTGAGAATTGTTCCTTAAGAAAAGTGGTCTAGTAGAAGTAATATCTTTAGAAAGACTAATTTGGACATTAAATTGTTAGGAAAGTAAATATCGTGTATCATGTAGAGATTTGCTTAGTTATGCTTAGTTATGCATAGTTATTTGCTGCCTTATTTTCTCCTTAATTGTAGAGATTTGCTTCCTTGTAGAATAGGTACTCTCTTTCTTGTAATCTGTTTATAACCTTGATACGTGAATGAATGATAATCATCTAGCAAAATATCCTCTTTTCATGGTATCAGAGCAGGACTAGAATCCTGACTCCATAGCCGTTGCACCTTGTCTCTAGTGCAACAAATTTTATTCTCATTCCGTTGTACCCTATATCTCGTACAACAATCCTCGATCTCGTCTCCATGGGAAATCAAAATTTCAAATCATTTTTCATTTATCATTCTGATCATCCGGCCTTGGTGATAGTGTTCAATCAACATAATCAACCAAATCAATCTAATCGGCAAGACGGTTCCTCCGGTTGCAATCCTCTCTCCAAACAACAACTTCAGCAAGTTTTGGCTATTTTGAATCACAAAGGATCTGATGATTCTTCCAGTCCTCAATCACATTCAGCTGCCATGGCTATTAGGAGCAACAAGCCCAATCAGTCCTATTCTTCAGGTTTATCTAAGATCGCTTCCCGCAGCTGGATCATTGACAGCGGGGCGACAGATCACATCTCTTCATCTCCTAAATTATTTTCGCATAAGAGTAAAAATTGTTCATTGCCTCCTGTGTTATTACCGAGCGGAGAGAAGGCTAATATTTTTGCAAAAGGATCATTGCCTCTGAATTCTGTGTATTACCTGCGTGATGTATTGTGTGTGCCTACATTCAAAGTTGATCTGTTATCGGTCAGTCGTCTGACAAGGGGCTTGAATTGTTCCGTGACTTTTTTTCCATATTGGTGTATTTTGCAGGATCTGGTTTCGAAGAGAACGATTGGTTTGGGTAAGCAAAGTGACGGTCTCTATTATTTGGTGGCATTAGCGACAGAGAAAACCACGACCAAACCACATCATTCATCACCCATTCAACCTGCTTGTCACCTCACCATGTCCTCTACCAACCTTTGGCATCGTTGTTTGGGCCATGTTTCGTCTCGTCCTATAGATTATATTGCTAAATATTTCTTAAATATTTCTCTTAATTTGAATCATGCTTGCGATGTTTGTCCATTAGCAAAGCAGAGTCGTCTTTCTTTTGGTACTAGTTCTATCTCATCTGTTAAACCTTTTGATCTTATTCATTGTGATATTTGGGGTCCTTATAAACATGCTTCTCTTTCTGGTGTCCATTATTTTCTTACTATTGTGGATGATTATTCTCGTTTTACCTGGGTTTTTTTAGTGCAACATAAACATGAAACTCAATCTTTAGTAAAACATTTTTTTGCTCTTGCATCTACTCAATTCTCATCTTAGATTAAAAGTTTTCGCAGTGATAATGGGGCTGAGTTCCTTTCTCTTCAAAATTTTTTCCAAGATAATGGAGTCCTTTTCCAGCATTCTTGTGTTTATACGCCCCAACAAAATGGGGTAGTGGAACGCAAGCATCGCCATATCCTCCAGGTTGCCCGCGCTTTTAAATTTCAGGCTAACCTTCCTCCAAAATTTTGGGGAGAATGTGTACTTACTGCTGTGCATGTTATTAATCGTTTACCCACTCCACTGCTCTCTTTTAAAACACCTTTTGAGCGTCTTTATTCTAAACCTCCTTCTTTTCATCACCTTCGTATTTTTGGTTGTCTAGCTTATGCTACTAATGTCAATATCACACATAAATTTGCTCCTAGAGCAGTCAAGTGCATCTTCATCGGTTATCCCATTGGTCAGAAGGCCTATAAACTCTACGATCTCTCTACTCACAAAATTTTTATCAGTCATGATGTAGTTTTTCATGAACATATTTTTCCATATAGGTCTGATCCCGAGCCCCATTCCCTTCCAATTCGTCCTTTGGCCCAAATCACAGCTCCCTTATCAAACCCGACTCAGCCCACTGGCCCAATTCCTTCTCCAGCCTTAGACGTTGACCCGACTTATCCTTCCCACTCACAGTCGCGACAACCCCATCGCGTCGTCTCCCATTGACGCTGCTCTTCCTTCTTCCTCTCCAATCGATTTCGATCCTCCTTCTCCCTCTCCAGTTACTTCGCCTCCGGCCACCTCACTCGATCTCAGCCTTAGCCCAACATCTCTGAATCTCAGCTCCGCCTCGCTCGATCTGCGTCCTGACCCAATCCCATCCCCATCCAACACCAGCTGTCCCTCCGCTTCATCCACTCTGAACGTGCCACCACCGCCGGTTCCCATCACTCCACCAGTACCCATCGTTCCACCACCACCCGAGGCTCCTCTCCGTCGCTCCACTCGCACCACTGCTCCGCCCCCAAAACTTCAGGATTATGTTTGCTCTCAGGTCACGCTGCCTACTTCCGATCAGTCGTCCTCTTTGTTTCCTGGTCCAACCAAAGGTACCCGCTATCCCTTGTCCAATTATGTCACATATGATCGGTATACACCTGGGCATCGATCGTTTATTGCTCAGATTAGTCAAGCTTCTGAGCCCAGTTCCTATGTTGACGCCGCTCCCCATCCTGAGTGGCAAGAGGCTATGCGCTCAGAGTTAGAGGCTCTCCATGCTAATGGCACATGGACTCTCACACATCTTCCCGCCGGTAAGAAGCCCATTGGTTATCGCTGGGTTTACAAGATCAAACACCGTTCGGATGGTTCTGTCGAGCGTTATAAGGCTCGTTTGGTGGCCAAAGGTTTTACTCAGATGGAAGGTGTTGATTATCAGGACACTTTTTCTCCCACTACAAAGATCATAACAGTTCGCTGCTTAATTGTTTTGGCTGCTGCCCGGCGATGGCCACTTTCTCAGTTAGACGTCAACAATGCCTTCTTACATGGGGATCTTCACAAAGAAATTTACATGATACCTGTCACGCCCCGAATTTTGAATAATAAATTCAAATCCGAAACATGAATAATTACAATTACAAAATCCAAATCTCGAAACTTCGAGTTCATTATTACAATTCACTCTCACAAGCAATATTGTAAAGCTCAAATGAGCATAACACACCTCACAACGTACAATTGCTGTAAAACTCTAACAATTGCTCTAACCGCACGATCACCGTCCTGGTTCTCCTGTCCTGTAGGATTACCCGCTACACAATTTGAATAGTGTACCGGGAGTTGCAACAACACAAAACCCGGTAAGCTTTTTACAGCCAGTATGAGTAAACAAGAAGAACTGTTGATTTAATAAAATACATTTCCTTTAACTCAAGTATAGAAATGTAGAAACATCACAATTACAATGATCACCACAAAACCACTTCACTTTCTCACTCTCATATATATATAAATATATATATATATAAATATTATACACTTATGAGTCACTCCCCGTTACCCTCATAAGGTCACTCAACATTTGGCAGACAGACTAGAGCTCTAACTGATCGTTTCCACCTACCCGGCGCGAGGGCGTGGTTCACGATTTAATGCTATTAGTTTCCACCTACCCGGTACAAGGGCGTGGTTCACTAATAGATGCCATGGTCACCCCCGTGACCTATTGATCTCCACAGATCAATATATCTCAACAAATCAACAATTTATTGTTTCTCAACAATAAATTTAATACATCTCACAATATTGTTGCTTTTCAACAATAAACTCAACACAACCATAACAGTACATAATATCTCACAATTTCAACAATACATATTATTTCACATAAATAATATATATATAGATAGACATTCACACAGGAATGCCCATTAATACCAACTATAGCTCACACAATGACGACAAAAAATAAATTAATTAAAAGTACTCGGTTCGTAATATGAACCACGTGAGGTTTACTCACCTCGATAATCCCGCTGCGTCTTCAATTCCGCTCAAAATACGATCCACAATCGTCCACTAACTCAAACCGTCAATCACCTAGTCAGATACGATCTTAACTTAGCAATCATTCATAAACCACACATATACGGAAATCCAACGGTCGGATTCTAATTTAATGATGATCCAACGGCCAGATCGAATTTATATGATGATCCAACGGTCGGATCCTCACGGATCGCCCTTAGGATCATCCTCCAAAATTATCACGAAGATCCAACGGTCAGATCTTCTTGAATCACTCTAACAAACATCTCCTCAAAATTATACGAAAATCCGACGGTTAGATTCTCACGAATCGCCTTCCGAATCACTATTTCACAATTATACGAAGATCCAACGGTCGGATCTTCGCCCATGACCACACAAAGCCACTGGGACAGTCATAAGATCAACATAACAAAACTACAAGTCCATCGGACGGTCTGATCTTCACAGATCACAAATCGAACGATCGAAATCGATCGAAACTTAAAAATTCATAACTTAATCATACGATATCCAAAAATTATGAATTATATATGCAAACGATCGTATCAGCACGTAGAACACAAAAATGGACAGAAACTGTCCTTGGGGTGGCCGGAGGTCGCCGGAAACCACCATCACAGTGGCGGCACCGCCACCCATCCAAAGTCAAAATTAGACAAAACTCCCAACACGAAAGTTCTTCATCTTAACTCGAATTGAAACTTTCATAACTACACCAAAGTCAGATTATAAGCCAAAAAGTAGAATTTTACCTTATAAGGTTTGAAACCCGAAGAACCCTAGTTTTGAATTCGTTCCAATTCGATCTCCACAGATGAAATCGATGCAATCCACCTTAGGGGAAATGATCTACATCCTCAGAAGTGCAGAATCCTCTCAAGAATCACGGCAAAAGGTGGCCGGAGGAGGGAGAACGACGGTGGGGAAAGGAGGTGATTTCCAGCTCGACTACACCGTGTTCTTCGACTTGTAGCGGCTACCACGTTGGTTATTTCCCCTCGATGTCTTCTACAAAGTTGTAATATAGCTCAGGCCCAGCAAAATCCCTTTTGGAATCAACTCGATTCGAGGTTGGATGAGAGAGATATGGGCCGGTGAAGGAAGAGCAGCATCGGGCGAATTCCAGCTCGAGCTGTGCAGCTTCTCGGCCTCCTAGCACCTTCCATGGTTCTTTTCTCACTTTGATGTCTTCTAGGAAGTTTTAACTTACTTCAAGGCGAATGAAAATACTTTTGGAATCAAGTCGATCGGAGGTCTGTGGAGGGAGATATGGCCGGTGGAAGAGAGAGGAACAAATCTGGGCTCGGGAGAGAATTGGGGAGAAAATATAGGTTTCTGAAATTTCTGTCCTCCAATGCAATTTCCGGAACTTTTTTTTGTATTTATAGAATTTTCCCGATTTTCAATCGCTTATAACTTTCTCATACGAACTCCGATTTTCGCATTCCATATGTCCACGAACTCGTATCGACGCGCTCTACAACTTTCATGAATGAAGTTTTCCCAAATTCCCAATGTATAAAAAGTCACTTTTTGAGACCTCCTAAATAACGTTCGTTTTCGAAAATTAATCGTTCGAACTAATTCCATAACTTCTCCAAGCCTCGTACTCGCTCCCACTATCGTGAAATCATTTCTAAAAATCCACGGAAATTAATTTGGATTTTTCGGGGTATTACAATACCTCCTCCAGATCTTCGGCGACAGGGGGAGGAACACTTGGTTTGTCGCCTTCAAAAGTCTTTGTACGGACTGAAGCAAGCATCTCGTCAGTGGTTCGCCAAGTTTTCGGTTGCTATGCAATCAGCTGGCTATGTTCAATCAAAAGCAAACTATTCTTTATTCACAAGGAAACAAGGCAAGTCTTTTAATGTTCTTCTGATATATGTTGATGATATTCTAATTACTGGGAATGACTCTGCTAGTATTTCTGCACTTAGAAACTTTCTGCATAGTCAATTTCGTATTAAAGACCTTGGGAACTTGAAATATTTTCTTGGCATTGAAGTATCACCTTCTGCCCATGGGATCTTTATTTCCCAGCGGAAATACGCTCTAGAGATCATTAAAGATGCTGGATTGTTAGGTGCAGCTCCAATTGATACTCCCATGGAGCGTGGATTGAAATTGTCTGATAAAAGTGAGTTGCTCAAGGATCCATCTCGATATAGGAGGCTAGTTGGGAGGTTGATCTATCTTACGATTTCGCGACCTGATATTACCTATCCAGTTCATGTTTTGAGCAGTTGCATGCATGAACCTAGAAAATGTCATATGGAAAGTGCTCTCCGTGTTGTGCGATATCTTAAGAATGCACCTGGTCAGGGTTTATTTTTCTCTTCAGAAAGTGATCTCAGGTTGCGAGCTTATTGTGATTCTGATTGGGCAGGTTGCCCAATTACTAGAAGGTCTATTACAGGCTATTGTGTCTTTCTTGGACCCTCTTTGGTTTCATGGAGATCAAAGCGGCAGAAGACCGTTTCTCTCTCTTCAGCAGAGGCAGAGTATAGAGCAATGACGGGGGCTTGCTGTGAATTGACTTGGTTGGGATTTCTTCTCCAAGATTTGGGTGTATTGCAATCAAAACCTGCTCTACTATACTGTGATAATAAGGCAGCGCTGCATATTGCTGCTAATCCTGTTTTTCATGAAAGAACGAGACACATTGAAATGGATTGTCATTACATCAGAGATAAAATTCAAGATGGCTTCGTTGTTACAAAGTTTGTGAGTTCTTCACATCAGTTAGCTGATGTTCTTACTAAAGCATTGGGAAAAGAAGTCTTCATTCCTATGATTCGCAAGTTGGGAGTTCGCGACATCCACTCTTCAACTTGAGGGGGAGTGTTAGGAAAGTAAATATTGTGTATCATGTATAATAGGAAAGTAGTTTAGCTTAGTTATGCATATTATTTGCTGCCTTATTTTCTCCTTAATTGTAGAGATTTGCTTCCTTGTAGAATAGGTACTCTGTTTCTTGTAATCTGTTTATAACCTTGATACGTGAATGAATGATAATCATCTAGCAAAATATCCTCTTTTCATAAATCACCATTTTCAGCCGTAATCATTATTATTTTGGTAAACAGAAACAAAAACACTTGGCCACCTAGTAAGACCACCAACTTATCAAGCAAGGTCTGGGTAACATTAGCCTGGGGCCTCTCAAAATTCAAACACCTTGAGCAATATATCCAGGCATTTCTTAGCAAGAATATCAGCTGCCATTTTTCATTCTCTATGAACATTCAGTCAACGTATATAGCTGAACTGCATCATGAGTCATCAGCATCTTGCAATTATTCATCGAAGTCCCAAGCAGGTGGAGAGCAGTAGTCTCATTTTGGAAAAGGTTGTCAGTTTCTACTTCAAGACGGAGCTTGAGCAAGTTTTCGTCCATTGAACAAACCCCATGCACCAGTACCAAAATTATGCATGAACCCATTAATCCAATTCCCAGCAGCATCTCTGATAAACCCTCCAGCACCAACCAGGCAATGTATCGATCTGGTGCATCAACAATGAGCTTGAAAATACCGGCTGTAGGTTTGCACCATGACAGCAGTTCAACCTGCTAATTGTTCTGTGCACACGCCTTGTCACACAGCATTATACCACTCCACGGCATAGTTAAGAACAGCTGCAGAGGAATTGTAAGGAACAGAAAAGTTAACATCAAACCTTACATCTCCATTTCCATACAAACCAACAGCAGATGATGAAAACTATATTCCATTGGATACCTTACATCTGGTTCTTAATTATACTTGGTAATCCTAAAGTGTCATACCAAAATACTTGATTTCTTATATCCTAGAGTTCTGTGCTAAATAAGAAACAACTAAATTCTTAAACTTCACAAGTGAACCAAGATTCATTAATTACTCAAATACAGCTGAACTGTGCGTCTACCCTGTAAAGAAACCTCAATCTCGAAAGATTAATGTTATACACTCTTCCCCAACATTACTAATGTTGATCGCCAATCACATCTGGTGTTTCATTATTTCACTAAGAAGAGATTAGGGAGTGACGTAAGTAAACATAATGCCATGCCAATATGTTAAAATCATACAGACATGCTGAAGTTTTGGCGTGTTGTTATTGCATACGTACCAAATGGATTGACTAGCTTAAACTACTGATTTTTTGGAAAATTATCATCTCTATACCCATTTTCATGAATCACAGTGAAGCACTCAAGGTACGAGTATGCAGATTAATGTGCGATAGTGCAGTACATGTCAAGCATGAGAATTTTCAAAACTGTGTCAACAATGAAGCTTTAGGAACACAGAAAATGTAAATGAGAAAAAAAATCTGAAAAATTAATTGATAGAAAAAATGAGATCAGAAGAGTAAATCTAGAATCTATTTAATTTTTAGAAGACAAAAAAAGTAGGATGATCAACTGAAAATTGGAGAGGGGATGGGAACCAGGGGTTCACGCTATACCTTCAATCTCTTCTCTCAATTAGTCAATTATGTGAAATCCTGTTAGCTGAAATGAAATCCAGTAGGCCCATAAATTGGACTCTCTCAAGTCCCATAGTGATGATAGGGTTCCTGGGATATTTATCAAGAACTTTGGTCTAAAATTGGTGAGATAGTTCAGAATGTAGCACTATATTTTACTCATGGGCAGCTCTGGAGATGTTTAGTACAGAACTGAAACTGTTTTAATTCCAAAGGCCCTAGTCCGGAATGCGTGGTTCGATAAGTGCTCTAAGTCTTTGTACCTTTGCCTATAGAATACTATCTAAGCTCTAAAGTGCCAGCCAACAGGTTAATATATATTGATCTTTCCTGCAATTGTGACACAACAGCTAATGCTTTTGTAGCACTTAGGCAGATCCAAGAGAATTCTCTGGTAGGCCATAAAGCATATTTGATCGTCTAAAGTTCAAAATATCAGGAAAACAATTAGAATTAGCCTAAAGCAGGATGTGGACTAGGCCTATGATAGATAAAATGGTACTTCCTCAAGGCAATCGTATTGAAAACGGGGTTAAAGGTTTAGTGGCTCTCCATCAAATGGCAAAGCAGGACAGCTATTCAATCTGTATAGTGGTTTAACACAGGAAGATCCTTGTACTTTACGTATTAATCCTTGATTCCTTGTGAATGAAGCTTTATCCTATATAATCTCTTCAAAATGCACAATGAGAATTTGCAGGGATTTACTTGGCCAAGGATGGTCCAATGCTGTCCAATCTATTATTTGCTTATGATTCCTTATTCCTTCTCGGTGACACCTTTACTATTCTATCAGAATGTCTCATCTAAATACACATTGCTACACTTCTGGCCAATAAATTAATCTTTAGAACTCATATACCTTTGAAAGCATCAATACTGATTACTGAGCAGATATTTGATTGGAAGGATAAACTATTCTCATATTAATGCTGCCACTCTTTTGTGTAATTTTCTGGGCTCAGATCCTTTAAAACCTATACTTTTCGCATGATCCAGTTTATCGGTAGGCATAGATATTCTTATGCAAGGTGCTAGATCGAAAGTGCCAAGGAAAGAAACATCAACATATGCATCCCTAATTTGGGTTGTGGTAACATGCCTTTTAAACCTATGCTTACTCTTGTAGTGGATTAAAGTGATCAAGCCACTCTACTGGAATTTTGGCTCGATTTCCCACATATTGTCTGATGAGGAAGCGAAGTAGTCCCTGTCATTCCAACTGGAGACCAGGACATGAAGCGCACACTATGGTCATAAGAACGACTGTTTTAGTGTTAGATGTAGGTAGCATTGGATCCATAGACAGACTTATGGAGGTATTTCTACAAAACTGCAATACTCATATTATTGACAAATCAACTTGGAAGCTTACTTCAAATGCTATAACTATACCTAAGATTAGGCATTTTCTATAAAGAGAAACTCATGATTCATTCCTATAATCCCACTACGGTGATCCTTAATTCCTTATGTAGAAGAAAGATTGCTAATGCATGATTGGCCTATATGTCAAAAAGTGCTAAATTTACAATCGAAGACTACTTGAGTTTCCTAAAGGGAATTCATGATGGCCTCACCCTAGCTTGCAAAATCAAAGAACATGCAAGAGATGAATTGTGATTTGTGAGACTACAAGTGCAATTGAAGCAGCTAACAAAGACTAATACATCAAACAGGGAACTTCACCTGATACTCCAAGATATCTGAATCTATGGGCATCGCGAATTCCTCATAAAGTCTACCAGGAAATTGATGTGGGGCTTCACTTGCCACAAGTAGAGTCATTCCCAGTGTAAAGAATGATTTTCATTGATCTTTGAATATACAGTAGGTACAAATATATATGCACAGATTTGGCTGTTACAATGATTCCATAATTATGAGTGAATCAAAATTGATCAAAACCTATTTAGAGTTAATTAATGCAGGAATCAAAACGGAAGAGTGATTTTCTCTAACATTACCCCTCAAACTTGGCGGCAATGGACGAACAAGTTTACCAAAAAGTAGAAAATGGCGAGACTTGTGAAGTGGCTTGGTAAGAAGATCAGCCGGTTGATCCACAAAAGGAATAAAGCACACACGATGACTGCCAAGAGCAATCTTTTCTCGAACATAATGATAATCAAGCTCAATGTGCTTAGTTCGAGCTTGGAAAACATGATTAGAAGCCATATAAGTAGCACTGAGATTATCACAACGTAATAAAATTGAAAAGTGAAGCCGAGCACCAAGTTCATATAACAAAAAACCCAACCAAGTAGTTTCTGCACTTGCATGAGCCAAAGAGCGGTACTCGGACTCAACACTTGATCGAGCTATAGTGGGTTGCTTCTTAGAGCACCAAGATATCAAAGTAAAACCAAAATAGATGAGATAACCGGATGTAGAACGGCGGGTGTGGATGCAGTCAGCCCAATCGGCATCCGAGTGGGCAGATAGGTGAACCGGTTGACGTTGAGGCTCAAACCACAAGCCATGATCAAGTGTGCATTTGACATAGCAGAGAATACGCCTCACAGCAACAAGATGAGGGAAATGCAGTTGACTCTTGAATTGAGACAAAGAGTTAACCGCAAATGCAATATCCGAACAGGTAATGGTAAGGTATTGTAAAGAGCTAACTAACTCATGAAATAGAGAAGGTGTTACCACTGAAAATCACCTCGGCCGAGATAGCCGAGAGATCAAGGAACAAACGTCCTTCTTGCTGAATAGATTGCGGGGCGTGCCAGCACACGGCCAAAAGGCCAAGTATGCAATTGTAGATGTAGTAGATGTAGTGCGCATTTTTCTGACTTCGTCAAGCAATTGAAAGCCGAGGAAGGAACAATCTCAGCTGAAGGTCCGATGCCTTGGAGACAAGGACTTTCGGGTTGTTCAATGGATGAAGTAAATAGTGATTGGTAACCGAACAATTAAGTTATAACTACTCCTAGTGCAAGAGCATAAATACAATAGTAAAAGAGTAAGGAAGTAAACTCTAAATTAATTAAGTGCAGAAAAATAAAGAACAAGAAAGTAAATTGCAAGAAACTAAATGAACGATAACGTAAAGAGCGAAAAAGTAAACGGCTTGAAGAATAAAACTATCAACTATTACAAAAAAGTAACAATAGAAACAATTGAAATATCGATACTAGGTTACAAGGAAAATGACTTGAACTAGTAGAGCTAACAACTAAGGAATTGAAAAGACAATGAAACTAATCTGGAGCTAAGAAAAATAAAAGGAAATTAACCCATGATGGAGTTTTGACTGGAGATGTGTGTGTGATGTCTTCTGTCGATGCTTCTATTTATATTGGCAGTCTTGCGACTTGAACTGATCTCTTGACTCTTTGAAGTTGAGTGGAATTCGGAATTCGGCCTCCTCTCAGCTTTCTAACTCTATCTTGATTTGGCTCCAATGCTTATCATCGGCTGACTTGATGCTGGACTCCGTCTTGATCGGCTTTGATGATCATTATTAAGGGCTGTAATTAATCTTGAAGTAAACTGTCTTGGATTGAACTCCCCTTATCGGCTGACCTAAACTTCAAGTCGATTGCAATACTAACTCGATCAATTTTCATCTTTATCACTTTTCGACTTCTCTGTCTATCGACTGCTTTCTTTCCAAGTTGAGTTCGAGTTGGAAACTGACTCATATGATTTGAACAACTGGTCGATGGGCTTTTAGACAATAAACCTTCTTTTGAATTGATGACTACTGGCTAGCCGATAACCAATAACCTAACTTTCGAAACCTTCTATCGGCCTAGTTTTTTATCTGACTTGTCTTGGACCAAATGAACTGTCCAATTGTTCATCGGCCAATATATCTGGCTATCGGCCCTGTTACTTGTTGAGCGGCTCACTGTAACTCAAAACATTCAAAAACTATATTCACATTAGCTATGTCTGAGTGGACATGCAAATGTGGGTACAAACAGAAGGATTGTCAAGAAGATCTCCATCTACAACAGTTAGATTGGACTTGGCAGACATTGGAATGCTCATAGGCTGGCTATGTAGAAGATCATGCTTCAAAAGAAGGTCATGAGCATAATTGAGTTGACGAACATGGAGTCCCTTGGAATGAGTAGTAACTTGCAGACCAAATGAGTAATGGAGAGGGTCCAAATCTTTAATATCAAAACCACGGCCAAGAGCAGCAACAAAACTTTGGACAAGACGATCATCGCTGCCCATAACCACAATGTCAACAACATATAGCAGAAAATAAATGGTGTGAAGACCATGACGGAAAATAAACAAAAATGAATCTGCCACACTTTGAACAAAACCAACTGACAATACACAGGAGGTCATGCGATGAAACCAGGCGTGGGCAGCTTGTTTGAGGCCATAGATGGCCTTGTTAAGCTTGCAAACATGAGAAGGCCGAGACAGACAAATAAACCCTGGCGGTTGAGTCATGTAGACATCCTCCTTGAGAAAACCATGAAGAAAGGCATTCTTGACGAAGAGACCAGCCTCGAGACACAGCAATACAAAGCACAGTACGACTAGTAGCTGGTTTAATCACAGGACTAAATGCCTCCTCATAGTCAATACCTTGTTGTTGATGGAATTTCTTAGCCACAAGGCGAGCCTTATGACATTCAACCTAGCCATCCAGATTGCGTTTTACTCGAAAAAATCCATTTGCAGCGGACTGCGGACTCAGAGTCTCATCTCAGTCATCCGAGTCTTTGATCTTCAAGAAATCAGGTTCTCTTATTTACATTCATTTGCTTCTTGTGTTAAAATTTAGAAGCATGCCTCCTAAAAGAAAATGTTCATCTGGATATGCAAAACGTTTAAAGAAGAAAAAAGATGCAGAGTTGGTTCATTCTTTAAGGGGAAGTCTTGATAGGTTCATTACTAGAGAACCATAAGGTTTGGGTGAAAATTTAGTTAAGGGCTAAATACTGGTTACTACTCTGTGGTTTAGGTCCAAAATCAATTCAGTTTCTGGACTTCTAATTTCAACAAAAAACACCCCTATACTTTCAATTTTGATCTAATAGGTCTAATTTGTTAATATTCTGTTGT
The DNA here is from genome assembly GCF_958449725.1 of Rosa rugosa. Lineage (NCBI taxonomy): Eukaryota > Viridiplantae > Streptophyta > Magnoliopsida > Rosales > Rosaceae > Rosa > Rosa rugosa. The sequence goes on along the minus strand of NC_084822.1, from coordinate 1,858,405 downwards.
AGATTCAAGTTATAGTTGAATTATTTGTTGAAATTTTTTTTATTTGATAGATTTCTAATAGTGGGACCCACTCCTAAATTGACTATGCATGCCACCTCAACACCACATCATAAAACATAGGCCATATATGAGTTATGTCGAATGACTCAATTACCGGAAGACTAACAGATTGGACCTATTAGATCAAAATTGAAAGTGCATGGGTGTTTTTGATGAAATTAGAAATTCAAGGACTGAATTGATTTTAGACCCAGACTACAGGGTAGTAATCAGTATTTAGCCCTTTAGTTAATGAAGAGGTAGAAGAGCACACTGTGAGGGAAGATAATGTGGAAGAGCACACTGTCACGCCCCGAATTTTGAATAACCAATTCAAATCCGAAACATGAATAAACAATTAATACAAATAACGTTCTGAATTTTTTTCTCACAAACAAACACACCACTCGCCACTCAACACAAAAACTCGAAAACCTCGAGTTAATTATTACAATTCACTCTTACAAAGTAAAATTGCAAAGCTCTAAATGAGCATAACAAACCTCACAATATAATGCTGTAATTCACATAACACTACTCTAAGCAGCCCGATCACCGTCCTGGTTCTCCTGACCTGTAGGATTTCCCGCTACACAATTTGAATAGTGTACCGGGAGTTGCAACAACACAAAACCCGGTAAGCTTTTTACAGCCAGTATGAGTAAACAAGAAAGAACTGTTGATTTTAAATTACAATTCTTATAACTCAACAACACAACCAACAATCTCAACATCCACGACGCAAACGTCAAACCCATTCAATATCACCACTTTGGTCCTATCTCACAACACTATCACCACTTGGGTCCCATCCCATAACACGTTAGAGCTCTAACTGCCTCGTTACCTCTGACACCTTGGCCTAGGGTCAAGCAACGGCAAAAATACTTCGGTTAACACTATAACCGTCGCGCTTTGGACATCCCCGTCCTCAGCACCATATACTTCGGTTAATAATAAACCGTCGCGCTTTGGACATCCCCGTCCTCAGCACACAACTTCGGTTAATAATAAACCGTCGCACCTTGGACATCCCCGTCCTCAGTACACAAACACTCCGGTTATCCTTAACCGTCGAACTTCGGACACCTCATCCTCAGAACCCTACATTCTCTGACTCTATACATCCTCCAATGTAAATCATGAATATTAACAAGAACTCATCAATCATGTTCATCACATATAAATATGGTAAGTCACATGTCAATTTATAATAATTTAATCATCTCAATTTCACACTCTTCAATGTCACGCCATTCACATATAATCACGTAAATATATATATACGTAATTATCCGCTCAGGGATAATCACTAATACCAACTATAGTTCACACAAGAAAATCGTGAAATTCATTTTGTATAATTAAAATCATTTTACTTACCTATGGACCGTAATTGATCAAGTCCATATGATTTTAAAACAAATATTTATTCCATAAATATTTTCACACAATTACGACAAAATAAGGTAATTAAATTTATTCGGTTCGTAATATGAACCACGTGAGGTTTACTCACCTCTAAATTCCCGCTGCGTCTTCTTAACAGCTCAAAATACACTTTCACGAATCGTCCACCAAATCAAACTGTCGATCACCTAATCAAACATGACCTTAACTTAGCCAATAACTCAAAAACATAATCAAACGACAATCCAACGGTCGGATTGAAATTAAATGATGATCCAACGGTCGGATCCTCACGGATCGCCTTCCTAATCACTGTTTTGCATTTATACGAAGATCCAACGGTCGGATCTTCGCCCATGACCACACAAAGCCGCTGGGACAGTCATAAGATCATCATATCAAAACTACAAGTCCATCTGACGGTCCTAACTTCACATATCATGAATCAAACGATCGAAATCGATCGAAACGTAAAAATTCATAACTTAATCATATGATATCCAAAAATTGCGTATAATATATCAAAATGATCGTATTGAAATATAGAATCTGAAAATGTACAGAAACCATATTTTTGACCCCCGGAGGTGGCCGGAAAGGGCCGCCGGAGTTAGGGACAGAGCCGCCGCCGACCACCGCCAATGGTGTCGGGGCCAGGCTGCTCCGCTTCGTCTCATCATGCCTAATGATTTTCTTAACTAGCATGTAAGCTGAAGATGACCGGAAGGGATAGAAATTACCTCAAACCAGTCGGGTTGGCCGGAAAAAACCCAGAAACCGGTGAGCTCCTAGTTCGACGTAAAAACTGCAACTTCAGGCCTCGATACCTTCTGGAAAGTTGTTCAGATCCTCACTCTGAGTTCACCAGTTCAAGAAACACTCAAAACAACATCCTGTAGCGCGAGATATGTCGATCGAAGCTTTGGTTTTCGATTTGATCGGGTCTGGCTTCCAGCCGCCACCACGAGTAGCGCCGCCGTGCAAGGCCACTTCTGGGAGCTTCAGGACGTTGAGGTGAGCTTGTGGATGGAGTTTGGTGAGGAGTGGTGAATGGTAACTTGAGATATCAAGCTTGAAATCAAAACGGGGGTAAACCGGCCTCGTGCTCCACCGCCGTGTACGGCCCACGAGACGGCGAAAGGCTGTTACCGGCAGCTGCGAAAGGAAGAGGCGAAGCTGTGGAACGTGGTCTGGGTCGATTCAAAGGCCTGTGGAGCGAGAACAAGCTTGGAGAAGGAATGCTCTGTTTTGGTTGCTGGTTTCGGCAGAGAGGGAGAGAGTGAGAGATTTTCTTTCTTTTCTTCTGGAGCTGGTACACCACCATCTATCAACATGTAGAGTAAAATACAACTAGTGTCGCACTACCTCTCTTAATGCTTGAAACACAAAGAGCACACCTCAATTTTTTTAAACAAAGTATTTGCCACTATAAATTTGTGATAAAACCAGAAAATTCAATAACTAGTAAGTGGAAGATGAGGTTATTACAATCTACCCCCCTTAAAGGAATTTCGTCCCGAAATTCAAGTACTCAACTCCCCAAAGAGCTGTGGATACTTCACTCTCATGTCAGACTCTAACTCCCATGATGCATCGCCCTCGTCATGATGACTCCACAGCACCTTCACAAGATTAACCTCCTTCCTACGAAGCTTCTTCGTAGACCTATCTAAGATACGAACAGGTTCAACCACAAAGGTTACATCCGTGTTTACCTCAATCGTACCATGATCAATTACATGGGACTCATCTCGGACGTACTTCCTGAGCATAGACACATGAAAGACATTGTGTACACCAGACATGCTAACTGGTAAGGCAAGACGATATGCCACTTTCCCAACCCTTTCTAGAATCTCAAAGGGTCCAACATACCTTGGTGCGAGTTTTCCCTTCTTGCCAAATCTCATTACGCCTTTCATAGGTGAGACCTTCAAGAACACGTAATCACCCGTCTTGAACTCAACTGGTCTTCTCTTTAAGTCTGCATAACTCTTCTGTCTACTTTGTGCTATTTGGATCCTATCCCGAATAGTAGTGATCTTCTCTGTAGTCTCCAGAACAAGTGCAGGACCAAAGAGTCCCTTCTCCCCTACTTCTGTCCAACAGATAGGAGTTCTACATGGCCTACCATAAAGAGCCTCATACGGGGCCATGCCGATGCTGGCGTGATAACTGTTGTTGTAGGCAAACTCTATCAATGGTAGGTGATCCGCCCAACTTCCCTTAAAGTCCATCACACAAGCTCTAAGCATATCCTCCATCACCTGATTCACTCTCTCAGTTTGCCCATCTGTCTGTGGATGAAATGCGGTGCTCATAGCTAAAGCTGTGCCCAATGCCTTATGGAATCTACGCCAAAATTCTGAAGTGAAACGAGCATCCCGATCAGAAACAATTGTAACAGGCACACCATGCAGCCTTACTATCTCATTCACGTACAACTTACACAACGCATCCCCTGAGTAAGTTTTTGCCACAGGAAGGAAGTGTGCAGACTTCGTCAATCGGTCCACAATCACCCAAATTGAGTCATAACCTTGCCTGGACCTAGGCAATCCAGTCACAAAGTCCATGGAGATATCTTCCCATTTCCACACCGGAATCGGTGATGGTTGTAGCATCCCTGCAGGCCTCTGATGTTCTGCCTTCACTCGCTGACATGTAAGACACTTCGACACATGTTCCGCCACATCCCTCTTCATTCCATACCACCAAAATTGTCTTCGTAGGTCCATATACATTTTAGTACCACCTGGATGTATCGTGTATCGAGATCTATGAGCTTCCCGCATGACCTCCTCCTTGAGGTTATCAACACTTGGAACATACAATCTTCCTCGAAATCTCAACCCCCCATCTGCTCTAGTAGCCCACTCAGAAGGGCCCTCCACATCAGGATTAGCAGTCATCTCTGCAATCCTCGCCTGGGCAAACTCATCAAGTGTCTGCCCCTGAATGATCCTGGAAATCAAGGTAGACTGTAAGGTCATACTACCGAGAAAGATTTCATGTCCACCTCTTGTGGGCATAAGATCAAATTCGGATGCAGCTTCCAACATGAGCCACTCCTGTACCATAAGCGATGCCATGATTACTCGGGGCTTCCTACTCAAAGCATCTGCCACTACATTGGCCTTTCCAGGATGATACTCCAAAGTGAAATCATAGTCTTTGATGAGCTCCATCCATCTCCTCTGCCTCATGTTCAACTCCTTTTGGGAGAATAGATATTTCAGACTCTTATGATCTGAAAAGAGTTCAAACTTCTCACCATACAGATAGTGTCTCCAAATTTTCAAGGCAAACACCACTGCAGCTAGCTCTAGATCATGAGTGGGGTAATTCCGCTCATGAACCTTCAGTTGTCTAGAGCCATAAGCAACAACACAACCATTCTGCATCAACACACACCCCAAACCCTGATGAGATGCATCACTGTAGATAACTAAACCACCTCTGCTAGTAGGAATAGTCAACACTGGTGCCGTAGTCAACCGGGTTTTCAGCTCGTTGAAAGCCTTCTCACACTCATCCGTCCATACAAACTGAGTGTCCTTCCGTGTCAACTTAGTCAAAGCTGAAGCGATACTAGAAAACCCCTCAATGAAGCGCCTGTAGTAACCTGCTAATCCGAGGAAGCTACGGATCTCTGTAACAGTAGTGGGGCGACTCCAACTCATCACCGCTTCAACCTTCGAAGGGTCCACAGAAACTCCATCCTTCGAAACTACGTGACCAAGGAACTTGACTTCCTTCTGCCAAAAATCGCACTTCTCGAGTTTGGCAAACAATTTCTTTTCTCTTAATGTCTGTAGTACAATTCGCAAATGCTTCTCATGGTCACCAGACGACTTTGAATAAATCAAAATGTCGTCCACGAAAACTACTACAAACTGGTCCAAGTAGGGACTGAACGTGCGGTTCATCAAGTCCATGAATGCTGCTGGTGCATTAGTTAGACCAAAAGGCATGACAAGGAACTCATAATGTCCATACCTAGTTCTGAACGCCGTCTTTGGAATATCCTCATCCTTCACCCTTAACTGGTGATATCCAGATCTCAAATCAATCTTTGAGAACACAGTAGCCTCTCTAAGCTGATCGAACAAGTCATCAATCCTAGGTAAAGGATACCTGTTCTTGATGGTCACCTTGTTCAGCTGCCGATAATCCACACATAATCGAAGTGAATTATCCTTCTTCTTCACAAACAACACTGGTGCACCCCAAGGAGATACACTAGCCTGTATGAACCCTTGAGTCAGTAATCCATCAATCTGAACCTTCAACTCCTGAAGTTCAGCTGGAGCCATCCGATAGGGTGCTTTCGATACAGGGGCAGTACCTGGTATCACATCAATGGAGAAGTCCATTACCCTTTTTGGAGGTAACCCTGGTATCTCCTTAAACACATCAGCATATTCTGAAACTACAGGAATCCCTGTAATCTCAGAAATACTACTCCCTGACTCAATATGAGCCAAAATCCCTGCCCTCATGGCAACGTCGGACCTCAGACAACGGTAATGAAACACCGGTTGTCCAGGAATACGGAAGGATACAATCATCCTAAAGCAATCAATCAATGCATGGTTCGGGCTCAACCAATCCATACCCAAAATCACATCATATGTGTGATCCGGAATCACAATCAATGATGCAGAGAACTCTCTACCACCTATCCCAATAGGGCAATCATCACAAAACATATCCAGCTCAAGAGACACACCCAGAGGTGATGTAACACATAATGATCTAGTAAGAGGCATGACAATCAATCCCAACACATCCACTACTGAACTAGATATGAAAGAGTGGGAGGCTCCCGTATCAAACAATACTCTAGCAAGATAGTTATAAACAGATAAAGTACCTTCCACCCCAGTGCCTCTCTGACCGATTGCAAAGACTCTAGCTGGTACTGGAGGTAAGAGCCTTTGCTGATTACCCTGTCCTCCAACACGGGGTCGAGTACAGTCCTTGGCAAGGTGTCCAGTCTGTCCGCAACGAAAGCATCCCTTAGCCCTGGGTTTAGTGCAAGCCCTAGAGAGATGACCCAACTCATCGCAGTTATAACATCTCACAGGCGCTGCAGCTGCAACTTGTCTGACAGGTACGGCCCGAATAGGAGGAAGAGGAGCTGCTGCTACTCTAGCTGGGGCCTGATGGTGGAACTGAGTCTTTTGTCTCTTCCAGTATCCACCCCTAAAGTCTCTGGATCCACTGTTACCTGCCACTGCCTTTCCCTTTCCCTGAAAATCCCTCTCAGCTGTTTCCTTCTCCTTATGAATCAAGTTCTGTTGCTCAATGATCAGAGCCTTTGCTAGAATTTCCTTCATGACCTTCAGTTCCAAAATGGCCACATCACGCTCAATGGAAGCATTCAACCCCCGCTGAAACTTCTTGGCCAAATCCTCAGCATCCATTGATTTCACAAACCTATATAGCCTAGAGAACTCTGCCTCATACTCTGTCACCGTCATCTTCCCTTGTGTTAGTGAGAGGAACTCCCGTTCCAATTTTTCTCTCACTGAAGCTGGAAAGTACTTCTCTCGGAATAGTCTCACAAAACCATCCCAAGTCAAGGTGGTCACATCAATGGTCTTTTGCATACAATTCCACCACACCCTAGCCTCACCCTTTAGCATGAAAGTGGCTAACTTCCTCTTTTCGATCTCATTACAGTCCATCATCTCGAAATAATTCTCCATATCCTCGACCCATTGATCAGCCACCATGTAATCCATGCTTCCATGAAACTTGGCTGCTCCCAGATGATTAATGTCTCTAGCCAATCGCAACAGACGACCAGGGTCAGCCATTTCACCCATGGGCGGAGTAGGTTGTACACCGATAGAAGACTCTACATCATCATCATAAAGCTCCTCTATGGGACGGAACCTGTCCCTATCACCAGTTCTACCTTCTCTTACACCCCCACCACGACGTCTAGGCCCACCCCTCGGAATTTCCATTACCTAGGAAGCATAGTATGTTTGGTTAATACATGTATAACACTCAACATAGTATAAGTCAATACTAGTCCATATTAACCAAGTCGATACTACAAGAAAAGTATTCACGTTCCTAAGACTACTTAGCGGCCTAAACGACTCCTAACACTCACACATACCCAATGACTTAGCCAATACCGAAGAGCACACGATGGGGATCCGCTGCAGACGGGCCATCACTCGGAAAGTATTGACACATCACCAAATATGCACCTTACGCTCTGATACCAAACTGTCACGCCCCGAATTTTGAATAACCAATTCAAATCCGAAACATGAATAAACAATTAATACAAATAACGTTCTGAATTTTTTTCTCACAAACAAACACACCACTCGCCACTCAACACAAAAACTCGAAAACCTCGAGTTAATTATTACAATTCACTCTTACAAAGTAAAATTGCAAAGCTCTAAATGAGCATAACAAACCTCACAATATAATGCTGTAATTCACATAACACTACTCTAAGCAGCCCGATCACCGTCCTGGTTCTCCTGACCTGTAGGATTTCCCGCTACACAATTTGAATAGTGTACCGGGAGTTGCAACAACACAAAACCCGGTAAGCTTTTTACAGCCAGTATGAGTAAACAAGAAAGAACTGTTGATTTTAAATTACAATTCTTATAACTCAACAACACAACCAACAATCTCAACATCCACGACGCAAACGTCAAACCCATTCAATATCACCACTTTGGTCCTATCTCACAACACTATCACCACTTGGGTCCCATCCCATAACACGTTAGAGCTCTAACTGCCTCGTTACCTCTGACACCTTGGCCTAGGGTCAAGCAACGGCAAAAATACTTCGGTTAACACTATAACCGTCGCGCTTTGGACATCCCCGTCCTCAGCACCATATACTTCGGTTAATAATAAACCGTCGCGCTTTGGACATCCCCGTCCTCAGCACACAACTTCGGTTAATAATAAACCGTCGCACCTTGGACATCCCCGTCCTCAGTACACAAACACTCCGGTTATCCTTAACCGTCGAACTTCGGACACCTCATCCTCAGAACCCTACATTCTCTGACTCTATACATCCTCCAATGTAAATCATGAATATTAACAAGAACTCATCAATCATGTTCATCACATATAAATATGGTAAGTCACATGTCAATTTATAATAATTTAATCATCTCAATTTCACACTCTTCAATGTCACGCCATTCACATATAATCACGTAAATATATATATACGTAATTATCCGCTCAGGGATAATCACTAATACCAACTATAGTTCACACAAGAAAATCGTGAAATTCATTTTGTATAATTAAAATCATTTTACTTACCTATGGACCGTAATTGATCAAGTCCATATGATTTTAAAACAAATATTTATTCCATAAATATTTTCACACAATTACGACAAAATAAGGTAATTAAATTTATTCGGTTCGTAATATGAACCACGTGAGGTTTACTCACCTCTAAATTCCCGCTGCGTCTTCTTAACAGCTCAAAATACACTTTCACGAATCGTCCACCAAATCAAACTGTCGATCACCTAATCAAACATGACCTTAACTTAGCCAATAACTCAAAAACATAATCAAACGACAATCCAACGGTCGGATTGAAATTAAATGATGATCCAACGGTCGGATCCTCACGGATCGCCTTCCTAATCACTGTTTTGCATTTATACGAAGATCCAACGGTCGGATCTTCGCCCATGACCACACAAAGCCGCTGGGACAGTCATAAGATCATCATATCAAAACTACAAGTCCATCTGACGGTCCTAACTTCACATATCATGAATCAAACGATCGAAATCGATCGAAACGTAAAAATTCATAACTTAATCATATGATATCCAAAAATTGCGTATAATATATCAAAATGATCGTATTGAAATATAGAATCTGAAAATGTACAGAAACCATATTTTTGACCCCCGGAGGTGGCCGGAAAGGGCCGCCGGAGTTAGGGACAGAGCCGCCGCCGACCACCGCCAATGGTGTCGGGGCCAGGCTGCTCCGCTTCGTCTCATCATGCCTAATGATTTTCTTAACTAGCATGTAAGCTGAAGATGACCGGAAGGGATAGAAATTACCTCAAACCAGTCGGGTTGGCCGGAAAAAACCCAGAAACCGGTGAGCTCCTAGTTCGACGTAAAAACTGCAACTTCAGGCCTCGATACCTTCTGGAAAGTTGTTCAGATCCTCACTCTGAGTTCACCAGTTCAAGAAACACTCAAAACAACATCCTGTAGCGCGAGATATGTCGATCGAAGCTTTGGTTTTCGATTTGATCGGGTCTGGCTTCCAGCCGCCACCACGAGTAGCGCCGCCGTGCAAGGCCACTTCTGGGAGCTTCAGGACGTTGAGGTGAGCTTGTGGATGGAGTTTGGTGAGGAGTGGTGAATGGTAACTTGAGATATCAAGCTTGAAATCAAAACGGGGGTAAACCGGCCTCGTGCTCCACCGCCGTGTACGGCCCACGAGACGGCGAAAGGCTGTTACCGGCAGCTGCGAAAGGAAGAGGCGAAGCTGTGGAACGTGGTCTGGGTCGATTCAAAGGCCTGTGGAGCGAGAACAAGCTTGGAGAAGGAATGCTCTGTTTTGGTTGCTGGTTTCGGCAGAGAGGGAGAGAGTGAGAGATTTTCTTTCTTTTCTTCTGGAGCTGGTACACCACCATCTATCAACATGTAGAGTAAAATACAACTAGTGTCGCACTACCTCTCTTAATGCTTGAAACACAAAGAGCACACCTCAATTTTTTTAAACAAAGTATTTGCCACTATAAATTTGTGATAAAACCAGAAAATTCAATAACTAGTAAGTGGAAGATGAGGTTATTACACACACTAATAGGGACTTGCTTTATTGAGAATGAATATCTTGGAAAAATCAATTACGATAAACTAATTGATGATTTTGCAGCTACGAAGGCAAGGAGATGGATTTTCAAATGAATATCAATCAACACTGCTGGAAGAATGTATTATTTTGAGGGTTTTAGATCAAGCATCTTTTTGTAATATTTTTTATTGCAAACTTTACACTTGTATTGACTATTTAGCCTCTATTGTAGGCTCATCTAATGAGCTATCATTGATCATTGTTGGCCATTTGATTTTATATTGTGAGTTTGTTCAAGTATAAATATAAAACTAAAGCTTGGAGGGCCACATTTTAAGTTTCGCACAGGGCCTCCGAAAAGTTTGAGACGGCTCTGTCTAGAAACAATCAAGCACAAATAATGCAAAATCTTTGCACCTTCAAGCTTAACAAGAGAAGTAAATTTAAAAGAATTGAGCAAAGAGGAAGTAAAAAAGAGCAAAGGAAATGAGTTTTTCTACATGCTATATCTAAGCCTACTTGTTACGCGTCACCCGAGTCTGGTATATGAAACACTTCTTTGTCTGCCTTCAACTCAACATAATAGGAGGCTTATATAGTACAATTGCCCCAACAACAGCAAGTAACTAAGTCAAGTCCTTTTCCTTTTCCCTATTTCAGATCTTCTTTCACTTTTGTACTTTGTAGCTCTTTCCATGTTTTTGGTTGTTTTTTTTTTTTTTTGGTCGAAGAAAATAAAGTTTGTATTAGATGTGTCAAATAATACACCATAATACAAGAGGTACAAAAGACCCCAGCAAATAGAGGCACGTAGGCCGAGCAAATAAGGCACACAGGCCCAGCAAAAGAGAATTAAAGCCTTCAATAGGCTTGGCCCAAATACAATTTGAAAGCCCAAACTTGAAAATGAAAAACCCTAGTACAACAGCTAGCAGCCACCAAGGGAAAAGCAGCTCCATCCCAAGAATACCACCGCCGCCACCTCCATGTCCAAGCTTGAAGAGTATCAGCCACCAACGCACCATCTTGCTTCCTTCTACTCCGGTTGAGACACAACACACAGGGCTCAAATATGCCCAAGAAACACCAAGTAACCTAGCAGAGTGAGATTGCGGAAATCCATCCACTCGCTGTTGGGGAGCGAAAATACGCCAACGGGCGTAAGTTCGTTTAGTGGTGGTGGAGAACGAAGCAAATCCGGAAGCACTAGCAACAAATGCCATCCAAAGAGGACATGGACAAAATCGAAGGTAGATCTGGACTAGAGAAGTAGAAAATCGGTGACAAAAGGCCATACTTGGGTTGTAGGGATGGAGAATGTAAGGGGTGCAGATGGGGTGAATGGGTTGAATGGGTTGAAGATGAGAGTTGTTCTCATTAACATAAAGCCAATAAGAGCAGTATGGTGTGGAGAGGTAGAGAAATGGTAGATGGGTGAAGTAGGTGAAGAAGAGAGAGGAACCAGAAGGTGATTGAAGGGGTGGAGGGGATGGACGGGATTGAAAGGGTGGGGTTGGAGATGGAGGTAGAGAAAGGGATCGGTAGACTCTCAAAATAGTGACATGGGTAGAGAAAATTTCTAGAGAGAAGGTAGACCCTCTCTCTCTAGAAACTTTCTGTCTTTTATATAGCGACTTCTCCTAGTTTCTATGTTTTTGGTTGTTATAATGTGAAATTATTACCATGGAAGGCCCCATTCCCGTTACATCAATTACAACAGTTATAGAGTTGATGCTAATTTGTTCCACCAGTATCATTGGCATGAATAACGTTGTGAGACTCCAGCAACTATTCATGTACTGTAAATTTTATTATACACCCAATTTTCTAATCACATATTAGATTAAATCCACATTTATAATACACCCAAACCTATTAATGAGGTTCATCTTAAAATAAAAAACCTATTAACTAGAATAAATAATAAAACCTATTTGTGTTAAAAATTACGAAAGATGCCATAAGTCCTGAATATATCATAAATGAAATTGACGCCCCCAGACATCTCCCATAACATAATCAGACCCTTGATTTAAGTAGTATGGATCAATACCTAGATAGGAGGTTTATAATACCCAATATGCATATCTGATTCAGTGTAGGTTAATTCCTTCTTAATAGATATTTGTGATTTGTGTTTTTATTTACCAAAAAAAAAAAAAAAACAAATATATAGCTCACATCAGAAAGGAAGAAATAAAGGGCAGTTAGTCATTTTAAATAAGGAAAAAATCCAGGATTAAATTTATTGTAATAAATTTCAAATTTTTGGTCATAATTCAAATTAAAAAAATAGTGAACATCCGGCTACAATTAAGGATTGGATTACATCATATTTAATTAAAAGACATATACCTTCTTGCCAAAAAAAAAAAAATCAAAAGACCAAAATAATCAAGTTAAAAAAAATGAGAAAAATCTTAATTATAGACATATACCTTATAAAGAAGGTTCAATTATGTGAATTGCGTTAGATTAGAAAGAATATAAGGCGAGTTTTTTTTCTAATACAAACTTAATTTTTTGGGGTATATATCTAATTCTCTCATATGATAAATGAAGCAATTTTGTTACCGACTGGAAAAGCTCGCCCAAAGATACACCAGTGTTTAACGCGGGCACTTGAATTCAATCATGCGTTATAGATATAACTCATATAAGTAATTAACAAAGTCTTCGTCGCCGTCGCAGGCCCCAAAGTCTTTATTATAATAGCTGGACTTAATTGGGTTTTACCTGCATTTAGGAAGTGGCCGGGGACAGATTTGGTGAAATTAATTTCCGCAGTTCCCATTTTTTTGTTTGTTGTGTTTCACGGGTCCATTGCCACTAATTACTTACTGAAACAGCCCCGTGCATGAAATCAATTTCAAACAGATATAGATGTAACAACTGAATATCAACCAGCATATGGTATTTCCGCTTGATATCTCCAGAATTAAAAATTGGAAATGTTTATATCAAACGAACAAAAAACTTCAAAAGCAAATTTCCAATAACAGTTAAATCTTACTCTTGTTAGTCTTCATCTTTGTCACAGCTGCTGTCCTGCCTGTATTTTGGTGCTGAATATATTCTCCCCTTTTCATAAGGATTACGCTAGCTTTCCTAATCACCAGCACACAGAATATGCAAGGTGAGAAAATAATTAAGAGATACATGCAATAGCATCCATTGAGTCCACGTTTCTCATATGCAGGTACTAGGTAACACATATGCACGTTGTAGCCAGGTAGCACATAAATGCAAAACGATTAGTTTTTAAATTTCTATGAGAACAACCAATCTGCAGTAGTTTAGTTGTAATACGGCACTTACATCAGCGATTGCAGGGTTGAATTAAGGACCATGCAGGGGGCAACGCATGCTTTGTTCATAAACTTGATGGGGACCTGAGAGGTTACGGCAATGCATGTGCATAACGTTTCTGCGTCGATCTGTCATATAATTCGAGTACGTACAAACAAGTAATGAACAACTTAATCAATGACAAACAAATTAGATGATAACATGTGGGTTTCTTCCCACTTCCTCTTGCCACTCTCATGTTCTTTCTGCATCCAAGAAGGTAAGCGTAGCTTTCTTTTTCTGTTGATGAGTCCAGTTACCGGCCCCATCCAGGGACTAAAACAGGCCTTTCAGCCTCAGGATTTTCCTCATTCACAATTTGCTGTTTCTCTTGCGCAGAAGTGTCATCCACATCATCTTCTGCAAAGGCTTGACGAATCACCTCATCTTTCTATAATAAACACTTGGTTCATAAACTAAAAGTTACATGAAGGTTCCTTGCACAGATATGTCTGACATATATATTCACACGCAGTGGTGTCAAAACCTCAATAAATAAATAAAGGGTTATTTAGGGGGGTTTTAAACACTATCCATGCTTATGTTTGAGAGGTAGAGCCCCATAAAATAAATTAAGTACTTTAATTCATGAAGACGAGCATTCTATCATTTCAATTTCTTACACATAAATATTTTTCTTTTGAACATACAAGTTTTTATAAGACGCGAGCCTAATCCTAAAAATCATTTCATTGATCAATGTAGTTCAACGTATAATTAAAGTGATAAAATTAGAGCGTCCAACTCAAAATCAATATATAAACCTAAAATCTTACTGACTAATATACAAGGTGTTAAATTTTCCACATCAGACAAACTCTGAAGTCTTTATATGACCTCTTTATATGTGGTGAAATTTTAAGTCATACACGTAAGCAACTTTTATATATATTGAGGAGCATAAGATGATTGAGCCAAACACAAAACTTGCTCCGATGACATGATAGAATTACCCGAAACTAATTGACAATAAGTCTAACAACTTAGGTGGGACATGATTGTCAACAGGAAGAATACAAACTCGATCATACAATCTTTCATGAATTTCTTACCTTTTAGTCCAGCGTCCTTGGTATCATCATCATCCGATGACACATTTTCATCCTATATCCATAAAAAATCACAGATTAGATGATACTGGAAATTCATTCAAAAAAAAAAAAAGTGAAGGAGAGGCTTGCTAATAATAAGAATCCCTTGAAATTCGATAGTGTAGCAACCTGCAGGAAGTCATGAGGTAGCTCATACTCAGGTTGTCGACCTGGTTAAACCGGCGGTTCTTCTTGGACTGCTCCTCCGGCACTGCCTTCTCGTATTCGTACACATCGAGCTGGTCGTAAACCTCTTCCTGATCGGAACCAATAATGAATAATCGCTTCGTCAGTAGTTATGCTAGGGTTTAAGCGGTCGACCTCCTTTCGCAGAGAGTTGGGCAAGCCAGCCAGCCGGGCCTCTTATTTTCACTTTGAATTTCTCCTTCTTATCCTTCTTGGTTTTCTTGACCTCCGCCATGCCGTCGTCGTTATGGAAAGAGAAAACTCCATTTCTGACGGCGGCGCATGCACTTCTTCTATGGTGCCGTGGGGCTGGGCAAAACTATTTTGCATAATAATTGTTTGAGCCCAAAATAACATTTTTTCCCGGCAAGGGGGACTTGAAGAAAACCGGGTCAATATCCGTGACCCAAGTTATTTATCTCCGACAAGTTCGGAATATATCGTTTAGAGGCTAAAATAAGGCCTACTTGGAGATCAAGCAATCTCGAAGCAAATCTGAATATTCCTTGATTTATTATTAATTATCAAATATCTGATAATTAAATAAGTGATTTGCTGGATTACCAAGTATTTACAAGAGGGAAGATGGCAGCATGTAGGAGTAGAGTACGTGACCTAGCCATGCAAGGAATCATGGATTCCCATATGTGCAATCAAGCTATTATGGTGGACATGGAATAATTCAGGAAAGATTCAATTATCCTCCATTGTCCTATATACAAGTAATCAAGAGCCCATGCAATTAAGGTGGATGGACGTGCAACATATGGAAGGAATCAACCACCTTTGATTGTGGTCACCAAGGAATACATATCATATATATATAATTGCTTTGGCATGGTGGGTTAATTAAGGAAAGGATCATGGACGTACATGAGCCATGCATGCAAGAATCAAGGCTACTCACATATTGCAATTAAGGGAGTATGGCCCATCAACTGTTCGCTGCCAATAAGATGCAAGGAGTCATGGTGCTATACAATCAAGTTTGCTCGCGAACGTCAATAAGAAGATATATATATATACAAGCTAATTGCATGCCGCGAGCTACGGGAGTCGTTGCGAAGGCAATTAAGATACGTGCATATCCTACCGCATATATCCAACATGAAGATTACGTCCGGGACTCCAAGAGGCAATTAACCTTGCCTATATTCTAGCGATGACAGAGGCAAATCTACAATTAATATCAAAACTATTAAGAGTTTTGATTTGATTCAAGGCCAATAACTGTGGCCTAAAATATAGTATTTCATTCCTATTTGGAAAGTGAATCTATTGCAGCCTATATATGAGGCTAAAGACGACACAGCTAAGGGACCTCTCTCATATCAATCAATCCTAGCGATTACAAAGCCTCCCCGGAGCAAACCTTCAACCTTGTTGAAACCCGGTGACCGTGCGCCAGTCCTAGTCTCCCAGCGAGCCGACTGTCAGCATCACCAGACCAACCCGGCGACCGTACTTCCAGTCCCAGTCTCCCAGCGAGCCGACTGCGAGCGCAACCGCCACCGTTACTACCAGCGAAGCAAGGGTAACGCCCTCGCAACCCAGCGAAGCTAAAGTCACGCTTTAGCAAAAACCCGTGCTTCTCCCAACTTCCCAGTGATTGCTCTGCTTAGTCTACAACACTAAGTATCGATTCGGTGAACGCAAGAGACTACAACCAAAGTCCTTATCCGTAAGGCAAAAGTCCTTTTCCGAAAGGCTAGAGAAGAACCCTGTGACGAGGTTGGTGCTCTCCTCGTCCACAGCGCTTGAAGAAGAAGTCAGGTCAAGGGACTACCCCAACGACTGCACCCCGCGGTGCTGGCACGCCTGCGCAATCACTCGCTCAAAAGAGACAGTTTGCAAGCCAACTGGTTTTGGAGCCAAACAATAATAGGCTATTGGGTCAAGAGTTCACAATTGATTTGCTCATCAGAGCCCAATCTATCAAAAGAGATCCGGCCCAACTGAAGCCCCACTAAAAAAACAAGAGGTTTATGTTACTTCTGCCGAAAGAAAGAACAAGAGGAATAGTTTTTTTTTTTTTTGATGACAACAAGAGGAATGGTTCCTATGATTCATTTTCAGTGGGGCTTCAGTTGTATAGGGGTTCAGTTGATCGTCCCTGTATTTTATGTATTTTACGTATAGCAGAATGCTTTTGTAGCACATAGGCAGATTCAAGAGAATTTTCTGGTAGGCCATCAAGCATTTGATCGTCTAAAGCTCAAAATATCAGGAAAACAATTCAAATTAGCCTAAAGCAGGATGTGGACTAGGCCAATGATAGATCGAATGGTACTTCCTCAAGGCAATCATATTGAAGACGGGGTTAAAAGTTTGGTGGCTCTCATCAAATGGCAAAGCAGGAAAGCAATTCAATCTGTATAGGGGTTCAACACACAGGAAGATCCCTGTACTTTACGTATTAATCCGGGTGAATGAAGCTTTATGCTATATAAGCTCTTCAAAATGCACAATGAGAATTTGCAGGGATTTACTTGGCCAAGGATGGTCCATTAATCCTGTCCAATCTATTCTTTGCTTATGATTCCTTATTCCTTCTCAGTGACACCCTAACTATTCTATCCGAATGTCTCATCTGAATGCACATTGCTAGACTTGTGGCCAATAAACTTTAAAACTCATATATCTTTGAAAGCATCAATGTTGAGCAGATATTTGATTGGATGGATAAACTATTCTTATATTAATGCTGCCAATCTTTTGGGTAATATTCTGGGCTCGGATCCTTTAAAACCTATACTTTTCCCATGATCCAGTTTATTGGTAGGCCTATTCTTATGCAAGGTACTAGATCGAACTCCCAGGGAAAGAGAGATCAACATATACATCCCTAACTTGGGTTGTGGCTAACATGCCTATTAAACCTATTCCTACTCTTGTAGTGGATCCAAGTGATCAAGACACTACTGGAATCTCCCCTCCATTTCCCATATGTCGTCTGAGGAGGAAGCAAAGCGATCCCTGTAATTCCAACGGGGGACCAGGACATGAAGCACACAGTATGGTCATGAGAATGACAGTTTTAATGTTAGATCTAGGTAGCATTGGATCCATAGACAGACTTCTGGAGGTACTTCAAATGCTATAACTGTACCTAAGATTAGGCATTTTCTGTAAAGAGCAACTCATGATTTATTCCTATATCCTACCATGTCCTATGAAGAAGAAAGATTATTCTTAAGTGCTTTGCTCGGCCTTTTTGTCAAAAAGTGCTGAATTTACAATTGAAAAAGAAATATGGATTAGTATCAAGAAAGATTGTTAAGTGCTTGCTCGGCCTATTTGTCAAAAAGTGCTGAATTTACGATTGAAACGAAATATGGATTAGTATCCGTGAGAGATTTGTCACAACTACTTGAGTTTCCTGAAGGCAATTCATAATGGTCTCACCCTTGCAAAATCAAAGAACATGCAAGAGATCAATTGTGATTTATGAGACTCTAAAATTGCAATTGAAGCAGCTAGCAAGACTAGATACATCAAACAGTGAACTTTACCTGAATCCTGATACTCTCAGGTTATCTGAATTTTTGGTCATCACGAATTCCTCATAAAGTCAACCAGGATTTGATGTGTGACTTCACTTGCCACAAGCAGTCGTTCCCAGAATGGAAGTGGAGCCAAAAACTGTAGGTCTCAACAAATTTAAATTTTAAAGACACATACATACGAATGGCATATATCTCATAGTTGAAAATAAACTGAGGACATTATGAGTTGTGAATAAATGCTGAAGCAGATTGATTGTATCTTCAACCCAAGTATCATTGGGAGTGTGTAATCATTTTCTTGCAAAACATGTCTGGAAAACAAAAGGAACTCTTATAATTTAAGTCATAATCACTAGAGGTAATGTAAAAAAAAAACACAGATAACAGTTAACATACTTATACCCAGTTTTTAGTAATCATATCTAAGCAGCATCCTAATTGAAACATTTGACATGTTAAAAGTTAAAACTGCTAGTGTTAAAATGGAATCTTCACAAACATAGAAACAGAAATGCTGAATGAAAACTGTTGACCAAAAAGAAGAAAGAGAAAAGAACTATGAAGATGAGATTGACGAAAGGCACACACTGATACAAAGGACACAGCTTACAGAGCTGAAAATGAAACATACAAAAGTAAAGTCAAAACTCAGAAGAATATAGTAGTAATCGGGTGGAGACAAAAGCTCCCCAAGTTCTTCCATATAACCACTCTTCACAGAAGATAGTAAAATAGAGATTGAAATCAAACTAAACATTGGAGACAACAACAGGTTGGACAAAGATTTCACAGGGATCTCGTAACTTAGTTTGAAACTCTTACTTATTTATACTTTTGGGTGTAGGGACTAGAGTGAGACCCCCACAGTGGTTTTAGATGCCACAAATGACGACCGAAGTGAGCTTGTTAGCTACAAGAAATCCATCGATGACAACCCAACTGTCCCTTATCAGGAATGTGTGGGTCAATTCTTTGTACCTTAGCTGTCTTTGTACCTTGGCGTATAAAACTATCTAAAATGCATGCTAAAATAGATCTTCCTTGAGACTACGATGCCATTGCAGAATGTTTTTGTAGCGAATGCAGGACAATGCCCTTATTGCCCATGAAGCATTTCATGGCATATATTTCTAATTAGTCCTAAAGCTGGATAGGATAAACCTAGACAGAATTGAATCTTAAACCTAGGCACAATTGAATCTGACTTCCTGAAGGCAACCATGTTAAAAAGGGGGTGATGGAGTTCATAGGCAATGCCTGAAATCCCAACTCGGGATCAGGACAAGGAGCGCACACATGTGGTCATGACTTGTAATCCAGTCAATGTCGACGCATGTCTACATTTAGTACTACTGAGACGGTGTAATTGGTTTGCACGTCCTTCCTTAAACCCTAAGAAGAGTTTGGGATGTTAATTTCGTCATTCGGCCACACCGGAGAGATAATATCAATTATCTTCCTTTTCTATTTATCACAAATTTGCTTCTTTCCCAAAAATAAAATAGTTTTGAGCACAAATTGTCCTCAAAATTTGAGTCACTTGACACTTTAGCTTCTAATATTTCAAAATTATCACATTGGTATATCAATATTATTATGAAATTGCTTTTATTACCCTCTGTTAATATCACAGTTAACTCTTCTTTTCTGTCAAGTGCATTTTCGTCTTTCCATCTCTTAAGTTGGTTAATTTGTATATTCTCAAAAAAAAAAAAAAGTTGGTTAATTTGTAGTTATTTTAATTCATTCTCATTTTGCATACACTAATCTATACTATTATTAAGAGAATAGGGTTTGTTAGCCAAAATTGAAAATTTTGACAGATTTAACCCTGAAATATTAAAAAACTTTGAGAATAAATTAAATCACAAGGATAAATAGGACAATTATAAAATAGATTTTTATTAAGAAAATTATATAAAAAAAAATGATTCCACAACCCCCATTTTTCTCTCCCACTATTTTATTTCTACGATAACTACCAGTGAATCTGTTTCTTCTGCAATAACTACCCACATTTTTTTTTAAAATGAAAATTTTTTGTACACATGCAGAGCATGTGATTGCAGACTAGTATTATTTATACTTACATTTTTTCGACTTGTTAATTAGTGATTAGTGACTAATTACCTCAATGAAGACAGTGATCCGTGGTGTGGAGAGAGAGATGGCAAAACAAAAATGCCTTTGACAAAATGAGAAGTTAATAGTATTATTAATGGAGAATACTCAAAGTATGTTGGGATTAATTTTTGATACACCAAGATTATAATTTTAAAATATTAAGAATCGAAATGTCGAACGACTTAACATTCACAAAATACAAAAAAAAATTAGTCAAAAGAAGAATAACAGAATCAAAAGACCCTGCACACGTGGCGAGAGGCTAAGGTGCGTGAAAGCGCGGGAGAGACAGTCGGTTCAGCAGAACACCCCACGGTGGTTACGCGGCGAGTTCTCTTGGCGCCACGTTTTCGCACCTCCCAACCTCCTCCATCATTGCAGAGCGTCGCCGTCACGCTCCTCCATTTTTCTTAAACCCTACGTCATCTCCCTCCCTAAATATCCCCCAAATCTCTCTTCTCACACTCCAATTCCAAATCCCCAAAACCATGTCTTCGAATCCCAACTCTCTCTACCCACAAGTCATCCAAACCAACCCAGAAGCCAAACCCACTTCTTCTTCTTCATCATCTTCTATGTACCCTTCAGCCGACGTGACCCACCTCGCCGAGGACCTCTTCCCGGAAACCGACGCCGCTTCGGAAAATACCCAATCCTCTGAAGAGATCCTGGTCAAGATTCCGGGCGCGATCGTCCACCTGATCCAGAAGGACTACAGCATCGAACTGGCATGCGGCGAACTCACCATCGTCGGTCTCCGGCAAGGCGGCAACGTAGTCGCGGTGCTCGCGCGCGTCGGCGACGAGATTCAGTGGCCGTTGGCCAAGGACGAAGCGGCTGTCAAGCTCGACCACTCCCACTACTTCTTCAACCTCCGCGTTCCGGCGAGTGGGGATAATGGCGAGATGGAGCTGCTCAACTATGGGTTGACGATTGCGACCAAGGGGCAGGACAGCTTGATGAGGGAGTTGGACCGGGTTTTGGAGACGTATAGTTGCTTTTCGGAGCAGAAGATGGAGGGTTTGGAGCACTGGGATGTTTTGGAGGGGTGTGCGGCGAGGGAGACTTCGCCGGAGGATTTAGATTCTGAAGATAAGAAGAAACTGATTGGTGACAGTTCCGCGGCGTACTGGACTACGCTGGCTCCGAATGTAGAGGATTACAGTTGCCGCTGTGCGAGGATGATTGCTTCGGGCTCGGGTCAGCTGATTAGGGGGATCTTGTGGTGTGGGGATGTGACTGTGGATAGGCTTAAGTGGGGAAATGAGTTCTTGAAGAAGAGGATGGGACCGTGTTCGAGTTCCGAGATTAGTCCAGAATCCTTGAAGAGGGTGCAAAGGTATATCTATCTTTGATTTTTCAGGACTTGTAGACTGCTACAAATGTAGTAGCATCTGACGTATTGTATTGTGATTTTTTCAGGGTTAAGAGGTTGACGAAGATGACTGAGGATTTGGCCTCTGGAATCCTTTCTGGGGTTATTAAAGTATCTGGATTCTTTACGAGTGCAATTGTTAACTCGAGAGTGGGCAAGAAATTTTTTAGCCTTCTCCCTGGAGAAATTATCCTGGCTTCCTTGGATGGATTCAGTAAGTCTTTTTATCTCAACAACTTATGTTACAAATACTCAGGATACACTTTTTTGTGCTTTGTTGACATGCTTTACATATTATAAGATGGATTACTTTTATGGGGGTGTGTTTTGAAAGGAATCATTTGATTATTGATTTAAAATATAATTGTAGCATCTCCAATGCTGCATGCTATACTTACTCCAATGGTTATGTGCATCTGTTGGCATAAATTCTGGTTTTTATAACTAGACTTC
The DNA here is from genome assembly GCF_958449725.1 of Rosa rugosa. NCBI lineage: Eukaryota > Viridiplantae > Streptophyta > Magnoliopsida > Rosales > Rosaceae > Rosa > Rosa rugosa. The sequence continues at coordinate 1,836,029 of NC_084822.1, read as the reverse complement.
TTTGAGGTTTGCTATCATGCTTTATGCATTGAGAAAGGGATTATGACTACTTGTTTTGGAAGTATTGTTCAGGAACAGCTTTTCGGGTTGCAATGTTCTATTTTAGATTTTAGTATGAAGAGCTGAATCTATTTTGAGTGCAGTTTACATAAAAATAAAAGCTTTAAAGAGATGAAAACAACCAGAATTGACCCTGCAACCAAGATAGACATTGGCATACAAGTTGTAATTTAGTGCGGTCCTTGAAACTAATTTTCACATGAGTTGATATTTTCTTGTGCTCAATGTTTGTTGTTTTTTGTGTGTGCCCACAGGCAAAGTCTGCGATGCCGTTGAAGTTGCTGGAAGGAATGTCATGTCAACCTCATCGGTTGTCACCACTGGACTCGTTTCACAGAGGTAATTCTTAACTGTCAGTGCAATTAAATCCTTACTGCTTTGGTGATTCATACTACTATCTGGTGTAAACCAACCTGTCAAGTAGTTCAAGTTGGCACAGTTTATGATGGTGTTCTGTGCCGTTGAGTGTTTCATATGTGGCACTAAAGGTGGGTGGCTGTTTTCAAGCTTTTAGTAAAGGTCGTACGCACTAAATTTGACAGGGACATTTTGTGAACCTTATCTTCAAGTTAGCACTGTAGCTTGATATTTAGAGCTAGTTCAAGGCAACTTTATGTTGGGTTTACGTGATCGGGAATACTGGCCAAGATCCTGTGTTGGCCTGTACTTCAATTTTTTGAACACGGTTTATATTGGTTCTTTGCAAATGGCTGAAGGGGAAGCTGTTTTTTCAATTGTAGGTACGGAGAGCCAGCAGCGAAGGTCACGAATGAAGGGCTTGATGCTGCAGGGTACGCTATAGGGACTGCTTGGGCGGTGTTCAAGATAAGAAAGGCTCTAAACCCCAAGAGTGTTATCAAGCCTACAACTCTTGCTAAAGCTTCTTCTGAATTAAAGTCCTCCAAGTCGATGTCGACAAGTAGCAAGTGATGGATATGCTTGGTAGCAGTTCGTTATTGTATTAATTTTTTACTTTTGTAAATTGACGGATGTTCTTCAAAAATGGCAAAATGGTGCCCTTTTGCATTTTCTATGATCCAATTATCAGTGCACTAAAGGATAAATGGTTTCGTTGGCATCTTTATGCTCAGCAGTCAGCAGTGTAACATTTTCTTGTTTGTAGTGGATCTTGATTTTTGTAGTCTTTATTATCCTGTTTGTAATGGAATGATCGTCTTGTTATAAAGTTGGACATGATTGTTCATTATTGTACCAAAAAGAAAAGTTGGGACATGATAGGCTGCCTTCACAAAGCTCTTTTGAGGCTTAGCTATCTGGTTTTTAGTTAATCTTGTTCGTAAGAAAAGAAAAGTATGATCGTTGTCCAAGTCCAAATCATAGAAAAACATTGAGTTTTATATTTAAGTTCCCTGCTTCTGCTGCCAAAGCTGGCATGCATTCACTAACAGAGCATAAGATCTACATGAAGTTTTTTTTTTTTTTGAACAATCTACATGAAGTTTATACTAAAAGCTGGTAAAGACTCTGAGCGATAGTAGAGGAGAGATCTTATTCCTACTCTCAAACAGCACCAACTCTAAAGACTTTTATCAAAGTTCCAATGTACGTAGGTATGCACCTTGAGTCAATAAGTAGTTTTGAAGGGTTTATACGTCTTCAGATCTAGAACTACGCCGGCAACAGAGCCAACAGCAGCAACTATGGAGACAAAGAGACAACTCACACTCAGTATCTGAAGTCCAAGCCATCTACTACTCCATCTCTCAATCTTCTGTTGAGCAATGTACATCTCAACCGGAAAATAAACAGTCAATGGCCAGAATCCAAAGGCTCCAAGTATCCCAACAACATCATTGAAGAATGGTAGGAGCATGGATATAAGGGTAGTCAATATAACAAACATGGTCCTCCATACCAAGCGAAACAGGTTGAGTTGGTACACACCATAGAAAGGGATAGGTATATCATACTCGGCTGTCACAAAGTCGCTTTTCGGCCACTTTTGTGCACTCCACTTCTCCACAAATGCAAATAATGGCTGGCAAAAGACCTGCAGGAAGGTTCACTAGATTAGAACTCGGTGACATATGGAACTGTGGGATCGAGTAGATTATTCCTTCAATGTATTGTCCAAGTTGACACTATGGAAGCAGAACATTGTTCGACTGCACTAGCTAGCATACCTGAAATGCACCTACTAGGTGGACAACAATTGCAACATTTGCAATGTCTAGAAGCCAGTAGGGGTTGTAGAATCCAAAGCCAGTTAAGAGGTTTCCTGGGGCAAGATCGCCAAACGCTGCATACCCAAAGCATCCACAGAGCATATAGAACACTGTTGTGACAGTGATGCTGAATACAGTTGCCTTCTTCATGGTCTTATGTTCTGCAGGAGGAGATCTTATAGTATCCTGCACAGGGCAGCAGCAGTAATCATAAGCAAATTAACTGACATATAACATGCTTCCTGCATTTTCCCAACTATGTAACTGATGGAAGTACCTGAATTTCTATGAGGACCAAAGAATAAGAGTAAGCAAATGCAATAGCTCCAAAAGCTTGCATAGTCCTCCACATCTTTTCTGTAGAAGTGACTACTGCTCCAGAATGAGTAACTGTCCCTATGCTAATACCCAACAGGCTTCCTTTAAAATCCCCATTTCCTGATATAAACAGGAAAAAAATTGCAGCTGTTCAGGAAAGCATACTCAAACCCCAATTACATGTACATAATGGTCCATCAGATTATTTACTGTACCTGCAACTTTACCAATGCCAAGTCCAAGGCCGACAGTGGAGTATGTGAATGACATAATGGCTGCTACTATTGAGAGCCACCATACTTCATTGAAATCTTTGATTTGTGAAAATATCACCTCTATGATTCCAAATGTTATCATATAACCATTGCTAGACATATGGCATGGATCTTTCCCTCCACTTTTGTGGTAGCAGTTTGATCTCTTTATTGCCCTAATAGATAAATCATATGTCAATTCTTTACTCCCAAATTGTTATTAACAGATAAACTTGTGTTTCAAAAACTAGTAAAGTTCAAAACCAAATTACAAAAGGACATGAATTTTAGGCAACTCACATCATGCTGACAGAAGATGCAATGGTATATCCAATTGCTACCCCAAACAAATTCAAGTACTGGACTAAACCACATAACATAACTTTTCTTCCTCCTGCAGCTCCAAATTGAAATCATCATTAAAAAAAATGGTTGTTTTCTTTACGAGTTGAAAGAAAGTGATAACATAAAGAACATCCCTCCCTTACCTAAGTTGGCCTTGACAGCATCCATATAGGTATAGTTTCTCTGTCCCGTGACAGGGTCCCCGGCCCGGTAGCACATGGATAGGAGATTGGAAGTGTACAGATTGACAATGGCAAAAAGAGCGAGGACAGTTGGTCCTGCAACCCAACCAAGTTGTGCAATTGCCCATGCTAAAGAAAGAACTCCAGATCCTATAACTGCAGTGATAATATGTGATGTTGCAGTCCAAAAAGTTCCTGCACCATAACACCACCATGTTTTTATGAACCATAAGTAGGGCATTAATTACTTAGATGTCAAGTTACTAACTTGTCAACTGTTAAGAAACTGAACCCATTCAGACCATATATATATCATGCCAATTAAGACTTTCTTACCTACTGTTCAGTTTAGTGCTGATAATAATTTAATACGGCAGTCTTGCATGAACTTTAGCATAGTTCAAGTACAAATCAAAGTGGGTGCATCAACTACTTTTAGCAAATCAAACTATGCTAAATTGGTGATGGTAAACCTATGTAGCTAAACTACCTGTTCGCTTCAAGCGACCATCATCGTCGAAGCATTTGGAATAGTTGGACTGAGGGTTTATAGCTTCAGATTCAGTGACTTTAGGTTGAACTTCTACTTGCAAATAGTGCCTGATATCATGCCTCTCCTCCACCTGAAATAGAGAAATCAAAATAAATTCAAGTTTTTCTTTTTCTTTTCTGGAGTTAGGAAAGGAAAAATTAAGCTCTAATCTCTCACAGCTCCATGGTGGATTCTGCTCGGAAGAGTTCGGCTCTTTGGCAACATTGTTCAAGGTTGCAGAACAGAAAATCGGAAGTATAGAGAGAGAGTGACAGAGAGAAGAATTGGTAAGGTGATCGATGATGGATGTTTCAAAACATAAAGTGAGTTTTTATAGGTGGAGAAAATGACTGACTGAGTACAAACAAGTATAGTACTACAGTACAGAACGATCATGTAACACGTTACACGCTCCCTGAGTGCTTGTTTTACACAGTTCATCCTCCACTTTGAATCAGATTAAGTTGAAAAACTCACTATGCATGGAGTGTTAGGAGAAAAACTAGGATTAATTATTGCTTACCTAGGATTTAGGAGAACAAAACAGGAAAATGAAGTTTAATCCTTCGGTGGACCATAGAAACATGTATGTTTTGCAAACTTTTCAGAAACATGCATCATTAGAAGATTGAATGATTAGATAAAATATCCAGGAAAAAAAAAACTTTAAACTAATCAGTACTTTAAAAGCGGACATCTACGATTGTACAATTAATTAATTAGCACTACTAGAAAAACAGGTCCTTTCACACGGATCGTGTTGTCACAGAGGTTCACACGGACAATTATCCGTGTATAAAGTGCTATAGTACACACGGAAATCAGTGTGTATATATTTTCCACACAGACTATTGTGGCTACATAAGGTTCAAACTGGGACCTAATATTTTTCAATCAAATTTACACACGGAGTCCGTGTGAAATAAATTACAATTCAGAGAATCTTCTAAATTTGTCAGAGTGTAAATTAAAAATTCACACTGTTTTCCGTGTGAAATATTGCTTCACACGGATATCTGTGTAAAAATATGAATAATAAGATTCCAACACCAGCTTTTAGTCATGTCAAATAAGTGTAGTTTTAATTTACTCACTGTATTCCGTGTGAAAATGTAAAAGCATAATATTCTAATATCAGCGTTCAGCTTATCAAATTTTGCTTTTCAGTTTATACACAGAGTACCGTTTTCCCACACTCCGTCAATTTTCATTCCCAAAACCTAACCACCGCGACACCACTCCAACAACCGACCTCCTCTTCCTCCTTCTACACCTCCGACCTCTCTCTTCCTCCTTCTCTCATCTCTCTTCTGAAATCCACTGAATCTGCCAATTACTGAGAGTCGAGAAACCGAAGCCGAAGCCGCTGTCGCCGTCTCTCCTTTCTCTCTCCATGGGCCTCCCCCTCTCAGCCCCTCTCTTCGACCGTCGAGGCGTCGACGGCCCTCGCTCTCCTCGACTGTAACTCAGTAAGAAGTTGTCTAGGTTTTTACTTTCTAGGTTTTCAATCGATCTATCTCTCATAAACATCTCCATGATTTTCTGGGTTTTCAGACAAACAGCCTCGAACTCTTGGTTGGTCTCTTCCTTAAGCAGCAAAGCAGAAAACTTTCTGGGTTCAATTTCTGATTCTTCAAAGTCCATGTCTTGGGTCTGTTCTCGATCTCTTTTTACTTGGTTTCTGTTTTGGGCTTTTATTTTTTACTCGCAGATTCAAATTTTAAGTTGTGATTTGCTTTTTTGGCTGAGGTAAGGTGTGAAATTTTAATTGCTTGGACCTATAGTAGGTTGAAATCATGGTCATGAAGTAGTATATGATTACAAAGTCTGAAAGGCTGTTCCTTTTGTTAAGCAATGGACAAATTAGTGAAGGCTGTTACTAACTGTTAAAAGAAAATACTAGAGGCGGATAGCATTTTCCATATTTTGATCAGTCTAGCAATGTATTGAGTTTGTGTGATGCAATAGCTTGGAGTTCATGTGATGCAGCCTAATGAATTCAAACTTTTTAATTGGCTGTTGGTAGTTTTGAAATGTACTTTTCTTTGTTCGTAGACTTGTTTTGTGGGGTGTTGTTGGACTGAGAATAATATACATACTGTGTTGTAATGTTGTGCTTCTGATGCTTGATATGAATCATTATTGATCAGACTTCCAAATATGAATATGAAAGCATTGTGGACGATGCTCTGTGGGTTGTGTTAATCACTTGATCATTGTCAGCAGATGGTATTAATCCACATAGCTGTGATGCTCATTGATGAAATTGGTCAAGCTATCAAGTCATCTGGTGACAACAAATTGATCATATTCTTGGCCCCAACTGTTCATCTTGTTCGTCAGGTACTCTTTTCTGTTCCCCTTTTGGTAAAGTGGATCATTGGTTGTCTCAAAGATTGTTGAACTGAATGGCTTTTGGTATTGCCAGCAATTTGAGGTTATTAAAGAACACACTACTTTTAAAGAGGAGTATTATGGAGCCAAGGGGGTTGTTGCGTGGGATAAGGAGCATTGGGAAAAGGAATTTAAAACCCGTGATGTAAGTTTACTTCTTTTGAAAATCTTGACTAGTAGTTTAGATTAATGAGGTTGATGTTCATGCTTATATGTCAGTGCTCCTTATCTTTGCACTGTCTGCAACATTCTTAGTCCGTTGAGATTTGAAAGATGGCATCTTTTTTATTGCTGACGAAGTAACAAGCTGATCCGTGCTCACTTTGCTTATTAGCTAGTTATGAGAAATTACTTAATTTGTTCAGAAATCATGTAGTATAATTTATCACAGTTCATTTTGTTAATCCTTTTGTTTCTAGTTTTTCTGCATGATTATTGAGTTTTTATCTGTATTTCCCCTTCTGTTTTTAGCATAGTGAGAACCACATTTGAAAAGAGTCATTAAAGTCTTAACAAGTGTAATTTGTTTGAACTAGCTTCTCAAAATATCTTACTATTCATAAGGCACATGACATACTTCTATTATGACACCTCAGATTCTTTTGGATGCCTTAAGAAAGGCATTTTTGACCATAGAAGCAGTATGCTTGATGATTATGGATGAGTGTCATCAGGCTACCGGAAGCCACCCTTATACAAAGATAATGAATGTTGATTTCGTTGCTGTATTCCTCCCATTTCTTTGTTGTGATTTGTTAAGAGATATGCATAGTTATGTCGTTTGTAGTCGACCAACTTGGCAATATTTTCTCTTTGGGTGCAGGAATTTATCACAGTTCTAGTATGAAGCCAAAAGTTTTTGGAATGACGGCTTCACTGTACTTCGAAAAGGTAATAAATTGCTATTATCTATTGTTTCTTATCACTCTTGTTTCAATGTATTACTATGTTTTTTGTTTATATAGAGGATTGCTTTTTACATGTCCATTATTGATACCAAACATACCGCTGAAATTTATGGATCAGGTGTCTCATCCACAATGGACTGTGAAGATCAAATATCTGAACTTGAAAGCATTTGATTCCCAGGTAACTGCCTTTTTTTTTTTTCTTTTTTTTTTTTGAGTTGTCACTGTCACTGCCTAATTGATTTCATACTTCTAAATTTTTCAGTTGTAAAACCAGTTTATTATATATTTCTATATGTAAGTGTGTGGTTAATTATATAATAAACTATCTGCATTAATTGCACCAACACCCTATTTTTAACTAGTACTGATTTTGGCAGCAAGTAGAAAACAAAAAGGATGCACCGCCTAACCGTAAAGAGAGATTCAAGATAACCCACCTAAAGAAGGGATCTAAAACAGAGTACATTGATGAAGCATCAACACAAGCTGTGGTTAGTACTATAAATTTGACTACAATTATTTGCATTATAATTGAAATTGTTGCAGCTTAATATGATTGTTTGTATTCAATGGTTGTAGCTTATCTTTGAACAAAAAGAAGCAGAGAAAGCTAACCAAAACATAGAAATAACCTCTAAGGTTGTAGAAGATATATATGCTGACGTGTTTGGTGTTGAGAGGAGGAACCGAGTTAGAGGAATGGGAACGGGATATAAATGGGCTGATGTTCCTTTTATCCATACAGAAAACAAAGGGATTTCAAAAGAGGTGGAGGAACTAAGGGCTGCTGTGGAGGAACAAAAAAGTGTGTCTGCAAGAGCATTGATGGAGGTTGAAAGATTGAGAATTGAATCTGCAAGGGAAAGGAATGAAGTTGCTGAGAGAGAAAAACAACGTGAGGCAGAGTTGGATAAGATAAGAGCTGATCAACTACAGATGATGGAGAACATGAAAAAAATGCAAGACTTGATGGAAATGCCAAGGACATGATTTGCTCAGCCATGTTTGCTGCTCTTTAACTTCATCATGATGTTTGTTGCTCTTAACTTAATCATGTTTTTGTTGTTTTGATCCTGGTTTAATGACATCTAGATTCTGTATGTTTTTGTCTAAAAATTTCTAGGAGTTATTAATCTAGTGCAGCAGTTACCATTGTATATATTGAAGAATATAGTTAAGCTTTTGAAGATGGGTTGTATCTTTAAACTTTCTGTTGTATAATTTTATTTAATAGAATTTTTTTTTTAATTTTTTTGGAAAGAAACCCACGGTTATATCATCTGTGTGTAGGATGCTGTCTGTGTGAAACATTGATGCTACAGTTCAATTAAATGTTTGTAAATTTGGAAGTTAATATAATTGGGATTCATACGGGACCCACTTAATATAGCTCACACGGACAAGCTTTCCGTGTGAAAATGGTTTAGCAACGCTCGCAACACATACGAATTGTGAATCCGTGACTGTACTGTGTGAAACTGCCCATACACACAGATTTCCGTGTGTATTTCAATGTATTCACACAGAATCCATCCGTGTGAAAGTACCTATTTTTCTAGTAGTGTAGGAATTTTATTTCTGATGTATATCTTTTAGTGGATGCAAATAGAGGCACAGTAGAGTCCACAAACTGTCCAATTGTTCAGAGGTTTAGTTTCATTGCTATTAAACTCGTAATTAGCAGTTCAAAGTAATTACAAAGTGCAGAGCACCATTCTAAGGCTTCTGAACTCATCTTAATCATTATTTGCTGGTGTATTATGGGACACCTGAGGCAAAATCTGAGAACTATTAATTTACTTAGTTCGATCTGAGGATATATATTCCTTTTCCAACTTATTGGGAGGTTTACTAAATGACTGTATTGTACTACTTGTTATGACTCCTTAGTCCTGACAAATCCTAGCAACTTTTCCAACAGTATAAACTTTTTCCAACAGATATCATCAGCAAGGTAAGCACTAGATTTTAGGTATATATCTTCTCTGTATGCAAAACTTATTAATTTGTTTGTTTATATATATATGCATATGTGTTGAGATTTTAATTTCAGTACTGTACGTATTGCTTATGCAAGTGGTAGCATGTCAACATTCCACTTTGGGACATGAAAATATATTGTTGATCTTAACCTCTTTTTGTTGCGCCTTTTCTGGTCTCTCTCATCTTCTTCGTCCGGATTAATGCAAAAATTGGGGGATATATAGCAAGCTTAGGTAATATTATTTAGAAAGATACCTGCTCAATCATGCTTCATATGGGACAGTGAAGTCTCCTCGAGTCAACCGTTAACAACTAAAATCTTAAAGGAAAGGTCTCATTAATTCTACAAACTATTTATGGAGGTTTTTACTTGCCCCACTATATATGCTTCGTGACTCACCCTCAACAATCAACAGCACCATGAGAGGATGCCCTAATTAACAGCACATTGGCCACAGATTAGTACCAATTATCATTTTGGATTGATCTTGAGCCTTTTTCATTGATGTGAGAAACGACTGGTGTCCCAAATAGAAAACCTTCCAACTTATTGTATGTAATTTGATATGACATGTGTTGCCGTGTATTCAACTCAAAAATATATAGTCACGCTTTACAGTAAGATGAAATATACATGTGCTAGCTAGACTTAAGTTAAGAACTCTTATTTTAAAGTTGAGACAGAGTTTATAGTTACTCGGAACAATAAAGTTGGGATACAAGAAACAGAATTGGAATAGAGGTGGCCTTATCAAAACCTCATTCGACGCACTCATGATACCATTCCCGACAAGGTGAAAGATCGTACCACTTATCCCAGGCTCCAAGCTAGCAATTCAATACAGGAGATCAATAACACGTACGCATCAACTAGATAAAACAGCAAGGTTAATTAACCTCAACAAGAATGTGGAGCCAATTAAGGTCATGGGTGAGCTGTGACCTGTTGGTAAATTATAATTCCAACATTGTATAGGTCATGAGTTCGATTCTCACTGACATATGTAAGGGTGGGGTGGGTTAAGGGTTTTTTTTTTTTTAAAAAAAAAAAAAAAAAAATGTGGAGCCAATTAAGGAGGTCCAACTCTACCATATATACAGTCATAATAATACAACTATAGAATAAAGGAAAGAATAATAGATACTAAATCTTCATTATATTAATAAAGATTAATCTCACAATAATATACTAAAAACAATATATTTTGAGTTTTTTTTTTCTTTCTTTCTTATAGTGGAATATAAAAAATTATTTGAAAAACAACTCTAAAAACCAAAACTCTCTGCTAGGGTTTGAGGGAGCGCCGGCCATGGCTAGGCGTCTCTGTACCTGCCTCCATCTCTGATGGAGAAAAATTTCTGCCCATCCCTTGGTGTCGCAGCTTTCGGGTACGGTCCAGGCCGTCCTACCCGTCTTTTCTTTTTTCTCCTTGAAGGTGAGATCGGGGGCTTTCCCTTCGTCTCACTTTGTTTCACAACAGGGCTTGCGGCTGAGTTCCATTCGGCGACCAACTGAACTGGTGGTTGGAGGATCTGGGACCCTGGACTTTTCACGGTTTCAATTGAGCCGGATTTGGATCGGGTTTGGTTGGAGTCCTTTCTCCAGGGATGGCGACGACGACACTTTCATTTGGTCCGACATGTGGAGAAGATGCAAGGCTACCGGAGTTGTGGGGAAGATGAAGGGCAGCCAGAGGCTTACTCTTCTGGGGGCTATGTGTCTCCCCAAGCTGTTGATGCAGGCGACATCTCTCTGTCTGGGTTGGCTATTGCTATGGAAGTCAGGGTCGTTGATTTGGCTAGATCGACTGGTTCACACTTGTCATCTGGTGGCGTTGGAGTAGGGAGTTGTCTGGTTCCTTGGGCAGGTTGACCGGAGGCATGGTGGCAGGTGGGTGCGGCGATGGCGGCACGACCAGAGTCATTCATGCGTTGGCTACAATGGTAAACCCTAATTGGGTTTGGGCTTGGATCTACTTTTCTGACTTGGGCTTGGGCCCTAATGAGTTGTCTAAGGCTGCAGAATGTGGGCTTCTTCTATTCTGGATTCGCGTTTGGGATCCCGGTGGATTTATTATAAAGATTTGGGATCCAGGACGACAACCTCGAATTATTATTTCATTTTGTTAGGTCGCAAATTTCATAATCTCTGAGGGTTTTTTTTATCTTGCTTCGGAGATTACTGATTTTTGTTTGGAATTAAAGTGCGTGAACTGTCTAAAAGGTGGGTGTACTGGGGGTATAGTGGGTTCCTGTTCTTGTTTTAGAATAGGAGTCTCAGGGTACTCTGAGAAACGATTCTTTCTGTCGACCCCTTAGGGGTGTTTCGTTTTTGTACTGCTTGCTGATTCTATATAATGGGCTGACCTCCTTTCGTCAAAAAAAAAAAAAAAATTATTTGAAATCTAATCTTAAAAAACTAAGATTAAGAAAAACGTTGTAAAACTTAATTTATTTTAATTTTCTAAATAGTTAAATAAAATTAATTTTTATTTGTTCAAATTAAGATTTTTAAATCGTGCTTTATAGTGGGTAGGCACGAGCATGGCCCGTTATTGACCCGGCACGAGCACGGCCCGGCACGATATGGGGTCAGGCCATGAGCCGGGCCGGGCTTAATGTTTAAGTAAATGGGCCGACACGAGCCTGACACGATAATAAATGGGCCAGCCCAAGCACGGCACGAAGCACGACTAAGCCCGCTTAAAATGGGCCGGGCCGGCCCGTTTGCCACCTCTATTTGTTCGCTCAAAAATCGTCTCGGCCACATGTCACTGGGCCAAGGGCTTCTTTGGCTTACACGTGTCCTTCTGGAGTGGTGACGTGTGAGCGGGCGTGCCAACTCGCGGCCGGTAGGCCAAGCAAGGTTTTGTTATAGATTGTAGATCTTGCGCCGATATGACTTCTGATCAGTTGATTGTGGGCCAAGGAAGGATCGATCTCGGCCGCGGGGTTCTCTCTGCCTTGAATGCAAGGACTTTAGCACAGATCGGTCTTATCTGGCCGCAGTGCTGTGTAACTCGGTGATTGAGGTGAAAGTGAAGTGATGATGATTCTTTTTGTGATTTTGTATTTTGTATAAAGTAATTAAATAACGTAAAGTAAACAACATAAAATAAAAGTGTAAGTAAAGACAAAGTAAAGTGCAGGAATGTAAAGGTGCAGCAAATAAAGTGCAGGAAGATAAACTGCTTGAATGTAAAGAGCAACAAAGTAAAGTGCAGGAAAGATAAATACCAGTAAAGAAAGCAATAAGATAAACACGTGAAGATTGATAAGTGTTGCTGAAATGTTGAAATGTATTGAGATAAAATTAGTGTAATCGCGTAGAGCGTTTGGTCGAGGACCTCTAACAATGAATCCTATGGTCATTTTTATAGTGAAGCTAAACTACTGAATGAAGGAAAAGAAACAATCCCAGTCTTTACAACTAAGACAACATTGATTACAAATAGAACAGTATTCATGTTTGTGATATTTTTGACGTTATCAATGATTGATTCTTTCATGAGCAATCAATCAGGTCTTGTAACTGATGATTGACAATAACACCTCATGATGCTCATTCAAGTTAATTGCCCCCAAACTTTGGTAACGTCTCTCCTGACAATCAATATTCATTACGCCTTGTGATTCATTTGGTCTCTAATAATGGCTCTCTGCACATGTTATCTTCGGTCATAAATTTGACAATAAACATTTAATGTGCCACGGCTAATTGAGAATCAACTTTGTAAATCTTTAATGTGCCACGGCTAATTGGCCGCGGTCTTTATTAACCGCGGTCCTTCATTAGGCCTTGCGGGCCGGGCCCACCTATCTGCTACGTGGGCCTTGCCAAATATAGGTTCAAACACTATTATACTGAAGTGATCACAAACTTTGAAGCACTTATTAAGTGATGTGCCTTAATGACTGTTTTCATCGATGATACCTATATATTGAAAACAAAAAATACTGAAGTAACAATTGTATCGGTCAATCTTGTGATCAGAACATGTTTTTCTCAAACCATATAGGTTTATAGTGATTGACTGCGATACTTTCTTATACGGGGTCGTTCACGCGTGAGACACACAAAAGATTGGTAAATAGATCACTCAAATTAAACAAGAATATATAGTGGTGGAAAGTACGTACGTAGTGGAGCAACGTTCATGATTGGGATTGTTGAATCTTGATGAAATTAAGGCGACGAAATAATAATGCAATTATTGCTTTAGTGGAAGGAATTTCTGACTCAACCTTGGATTGAAATGCCCTAGCCACCTATCATATATGCAATCTATTACCTATGTATAAGAGGCTAAGTAGACGAACTTCAACAAGTCCACGAGCAATTAAGGTACACTTCACATTGATTTTGGAGAGATTTTATATGCGGATCAGTGCAAAAATCTTACAACCTACTAAAAATTAATCTCACGATTTTTCTCAACGCCACAGATATATATATTTTTTATGTCTAAATCTTTAAAAAGTAAAAAGTATAGAGAAATGTACGTAGTTTCTAAAGATGATCTCGATCAAGTACTTTCTTTTTTAAGAGAGCTTATTTAGCGTGTCGCCACATTGAAGTCTTTTTCTCTTTTCGGAAGTATAATAAAAAGACTACCATGTTGGCGACACTATAAGTAAGTCTTTTGTCGAACTCCATTTGCTGCAAGCAACAATGCTTCTGATAAAGTCGGTAAGTATTATGTAGATGAATGTCTAGGCCCCAAATTTGCCAGGCGTACTATATATTGCTGTGAGTCCCCTTAGTAGAGTTATCAACTATTTGTAAGCAGCACTATAATTAACTACAAACACCAGACAATGCCGTTGTTGGTGAGAAGATTGCAAACTAGCTATTTGTCAAAGCTATTACTAAACAAGGAGATCGAAGACGGTTAAAAGGAAGGTGAGTCAACTTTTGTGTGAAAAATAGAGGTGTGTGAAACTTTGCGTGATATACATACAGTATGCCCTTGCTTACAAAAATGTGTGTTAAGCCAAGTCATGAACCGAAATACTTAGGGCCTGTTCGGTAACATTCTACAAAACGATATTCGGAAAATTGTTTCACAAAACAAAAACAATGAATTGTACTTGGCATTTTTGTGACTTGAGAATGTGTTCAGTAAAATGTTTCGAAAACAGTTTATGAGAAATAAAACAGTAAAACTTGTATGGTCATCTTAAGAAAATTTTGTAAAATTCTTTTCTTGTTGAAGCATGAACTACTAAGAAATATAAAATTAAAATAAATAAATAAATCTTTATCGCCGTCGTCTTTACACTTGTCGGTCTTTCTTCTACTCTCTCTCCCAAATACCTCCATGTGTCTGCAACAACTTATCAAGCATGCACAAACACAAATCCCAAACTCAAATTCATATTTTTTTATCCTAAGTAAGCTGTCATTGTTCCTATTTTCATGCTATTCATATTTGTGGGATTATGTAGATCTGTCTCATAATCAATTCGACTTACAATGAGTCCAATTAGAAAAGGAATGGCACAAGGATGAAATTTTGTGGTGTCTCTACCTCTCTCTTGATAGACAAGGTCTATAAATCCAAGAGATCCAAAAAGCATGCAAAGAAAGATAGAGGAAGAAATTGGGGGAAGAACTGCAGGAGAACAAGGGTCGGGGGAGAGAGTGAAAGAGTAAGTGAATGAACATAGAGAGCTTGGCAGGGAGTATGAGAAGCTTGCGTGTTTTTTGTTTGCTCTGATTGTACTCGAGTACAAATGAAAACAAGAAAAAGTCGTTTCCACAATTTACAGGGAGGTTCAGAATTGTACTCTGAGAACAATTCTCCTTGTTTTCAAAATTCAATGCACCAAATGCATATTCCGTCTGTTTTTGGATTCATAATACAAAAAAGGGTATCCTAAAACGATACCGAACAACACTTTAGCAACTTGTCATTCACTCGCAAAATAAGCAATGGGAAATCTAGAAACTTTAAATCCTAGATTACCTAATCATTATGTATCTATATGGTTAAGGTAGGAAATCTGAATATCCTTTTTTTTTTTCTGAAACAAAGGTTCATTGCATTAGATGACCAGCCAAAAAGCCAGAGTGTAACATACACTTAACGACAGAAAAATTGTGGGGTAACTACCACACTCCTATCTAAGTAATGTAACACTCATTACAAGTCGATTTTGAGCCCGCTTTGGAAGCGAACCCATAAACAAAGAACAACTCCGTGTCTTCTAGGGCAAAATCATTTACTAGCATCCCCATTAGCCAGGCGCGCAATTGCGATACCAACAGAGAGCCACTTCCTAGCAAACAAATAGGACCAATTCCTTATCCATAAGCCGCTTGAAAAATGTCAATCTTATTCCAGATAATTACCAACTCCCGAAGCAGTCCTGATCCGAAAACGATTGATCTTAATCAAAAACAAAGGGAAAAAAGGGCTCTGCCACCCCCCAACAACCACCACAGGCCCGATCCAACAGATCGAAAAGGAAAAGGGATGGCCCACATCTCCAGGCCCAACCCAAACCTAGTGTGAAACTAGGAGTTCCGGTTCCGAAACCCGGAGACGTCCGACCGCTCCACCCAAGCGCCTCGGCGACCCGAACGGAGCTGAGCCCATCATCCTCCCCTCCCTCCCAGATCGGCATGTAGAAAATTGTCGGAAGAGCAGCGACCCGTCACCAATCCGGCGGCCGACCCCTGTCTTCCACCATCACAAGAAACCTGGACCTCTACCCGAACTCAAGCGACAATCAAACTGCTTCCCTAAAGAAACAGCTCGCCGCCCTTCTCAGATGCTGCAACGCCGGTGAAGTCGCTGTGACCGCAGACCCCGACACGATCGCCCCGCTCTGATCCACAACTACCCAGACACTGCCGATCCCAACGCCGTCCGAACTGGTTTAGGAATGAAACCTGGAAGCACGATCGAAGAGGCCCCCGAACGGAACCTTCTCGCCGCAAACAAGATCGAAGCTTGAATACCTGCCCCACGCCGCCACCGTACCCTGCCACACAAACGATAGCCGCCTTACCCGAGGGAAGTGAGCCGCCGCCTCGTCGAAACTAAGTTTCGAAAGCCCTAAGTCGCTCCGAGAAGCTCGGAGACGCCTAGCTAGGTTTTCCAACACCTTAAGCAAACAGTTGATTTTATTAGTCTTATGTTTATTCACTACATGAGCTTCTTTTGGAAATCTGAATATCCTTGTTATTAAGTTAAACATGAATAATATACATGCAAGAATATATGATTGAGTTTCATTTATGCGAGGATCCTTAACCCTAGTTGAATCATATATATGATAAAGTAATTTGGGGTTCACATCCAAAACCAATTGGCAATGGATGGAGTGGCCCAAACCCTTATAAACTCATAAGCAATGTCCCATTTTTCCCATGTGGGATGTATATATATTCTCAACACGCCCCCGCACGTGTGGCGAATTTTCAAGCCATACACGTGGACAACTTTGGGTGACGTGGAGCCCGTGTGGCTGTGAGGCATGCACACGTGGGTAACCCGCTCTGATACCATGATAAAGTAATTTGGGGTTCACATCCAAAACCAATTGGCAATGGATGGAGTGACCCAAACCCTTATAAACTCATAGACAATGTTCCATTTTTCCCATGTGGAATGTATATATATTCTCAACAATATAAACCTGGTCCCTACACTCTCTCTAACATACAATTACATAGAATCTTGCCCCATAGAGAGAAACAGTTAGAGAGCGATGCAGAAGACCTGAGTTTAAGATCAATAGCCTGTTCAAGTTTGTTGATCCTGTAGCACTTCTTGTTTAATTGAATTGTTACTTGTATATGTTATTTATGTTTATATGATTGTGTCTATGTAATCTTCTGTGTTTGACTATTTGTGGGATTAGGAAATATGGTTTACAACGTACTCTAACTCGCTTGCAAATGACCTAAGTATATGTACCTCGTATCCTCTTTAAACTTTTCGTAGTAAATTTACTTGCGCAAATCTAAGTAAATCATTAAGTTGGATCCATGCACTAATTTTTCAAGTCCAGCCAAGTTAAATTTTATGCTATTTTAACCACGTTATCTTATGATTTTCACAACCGAGTTAACTTGAAATCATCTCAGGTGTTGTCAACAAAATGGAATCGATTATCAAGACTAGCTTAGATCCACAAGTTTCACATAATCTTTGGTACTTGGTTGTTAACACGTGTTAATGTCTAAAAGTTCGGCGGTAGCTGAACCTTTGTTAACGCTGATCCGGTGGGCGGATCGATACTTGTGACGTTCTCAAAGCCTCCGCTACCTGTCAAGTAAAATACAAAGGGCGTCAGAGGGAGACCGCGTTGGGCGGTCTTCAACTCTCCGATGCCTAAGTTAGTCAATGTATTTATGTTGACAAAGTAACAGTAGGTAAGTATTGAATGCGTCATTAATGAGGAGAGAGGAGAGGACCTTTTATAGGTGAGGAAGAGGTTGATCTTCTCTTTGTTTTCGATGTGGGACTGATGTGCTTCAGTCCCCAGCTCTGGGAGCTTCTGATGCTACCTTGGCGCGGCGCGTGGCGGCGCGTTGGCGGTGATCTGGGGGTGATCCGCCGCCGAGGTTGTAGCCCGCCTGGCGGTGTGTTTGCATGTCATTCCTTTGGTTGGAATTAGTACCTTTGGCGGTCGAATGAGCGTGGCCCATTATAGCTAATTATGCTTGCAAATGTACATGTATGTACAAGTCCCCCAATTCCCCAGTCAAGGAGGGCAATCTTGGTTGGGGAGTTGTTCGGCGGTTCGAAGCGTTTTCTTCCGCTAGGCTTGCAAGAGCATAATTAGCGTCAGTGCGTTGTCAACCATGGATTTTACTGAGCAAACGTTTTATACCCTTTCGGGTGGGCCTCTGCTAGGCCCCCCAGGGAGTCCCCCACTCCCCGGCTAAGATAGACCTCCGGATGGTCTGTAAATTGTTTGTTGAGGGGGAGCTGCGCGGAGCAGAGGGTGTTGGGTAGCGAGCCCAATCTTGAGCACCCAAGTGACGGGGGTCAACGTGCCTGATCAGGGCCGTCGTAGACTGTTGACACAAGTCCCCGTGTCCCGTAGGGACCGTCTGACGTAACGCCGCGTGGCGGTCGTTGTCAGAGTGAGGCGTAGCCTCGGGATCCGCCGCTGGCGGAAGTCCCCCCGCTGATTGGAGCAGGAAGCAGCGTCCAGTAGACGTGCCTGGCGGTATTTTATTGAGCGATACTGCGCTAAACAAAGTACGCGGCCTGCAAGATGATAAGGGGCTCCGCCAGAGGTGTGTAGCGGAAGATGCCCCGCTTGCAAGATGTCAAGGGAGAAGTTCCGCTGGCGGGGTTTCGCTCAGCGGAGACTTTGTCACTTGGAAAATGACAAGGGAGAAGTTCCGCTGGCGGGGTTTCGCTCAGCGGAGACTTCGTCACTTGGAAGATGACAAGGGAGAAGTTCCGCTGGCGGGGTGTCGCTCAGCGGAGACTTCGTCACTTGGAAAATGACAAGGGAGAAGTTCCGCTGGCGGGGTTTCGCTCAGCGGAGACTTCGTCTCTTGGAAGATGACAAGGGAGAAGTTCCGCTGGCGGGGTGTCGCTCAGCGGAGACTTCGTCACTTGGAAAATGACAAGGGAGAAGTTCCGCTGGCGGGGTGTCGCTCAGCGGAGACTTCGTCACTTGGAAAATGACAAGGGAGAAGTTCCGCTGGCGGGGTTTCGCTCAGTGGAGACTTCGTCACTTGGAAAATGACAAGGGAGAAGTTCCGCTGGCGGGGTGTCGCTCAGCGGAGACTTCGTCACTTGGAAAATGACAAGGGAGAAGTTCCGCTGGCGGGGTTTCGCTCAGCGGAGACTTCGGACGGTTGGGGAATCCATCGCAAGTGGTTACCTCCACCAGACGCTTCGTCTGGTGGTGGTAAACACGTGTTGAACCCGTAGAGGGTTAGCGTGCGCAGGCCTGTCCCCTAAGCGTAGCCGTCTTCTCGTCATTAATGATAGTAATGATGGATTTCGTAACCGAGGCGACGCCTCGGTTAATCCGGAGAGTAAGTGAAAAGTGGTGACACGTGTACGGCTGGTGTGTGATGTCGTATTTTAGCGGACGGCCTAGAACGCGTTGATGTTGACATAAAAGGGGGGGAACCTTAGCGAGATTTGACATTTTGTGAAAACTTCAAACCCGAGTCGTCGTCTTCAAGCTCTCTGCGATTTGCGAATAGAGTCCTGCGGGGCGAAAGCTGTGGAGTCACCGGGTCTTGGGAACGAGGTTTCTATTGGTGAGGACAAGCGCTTGCAATCACAGCAAAGGTTTCATCAGTAAGGTTGGTTCTCTGAATCCTATCCCTGTTCCATTGAATTTCTATGTACTTGTTGTTGTCAGTTTTCTGGGTTTTGTGAATTTGGGGTGTTCTGAGTGTGTAAAGTGGGCTTTGGGGGATGGGTTTTGGTGTTTTTGACAGTTGGGATTTCTGGGTTTGCTA
Source organism: Rosa rugosa (assembly GCF_958449725.1). Taxonomy (NCBI): domain Eukaryota; kingdom Viridiplantae; phylum Streptophyta; class Magnoliopsida; order Rosales; family Rosaceae; genus Rosa; species Rosa rugosa. The sequence continues at coordinate 1,816,414 of NC_084822.1, read as the reverse complement.
GATGGTCGAATCTGGGTTCAGTGTTTGTTGGTTATTTGTTCCTGTTTTTGTGATTTCTGGGTAAACTGTGACTGATGTTCTTGTCGATAACTGATGTAAGAATAGGCTAGATCTGTGCTTGTGCTAACTGGTGTGGGTTTTAGGGTTTGGGATGGCTAACGTCATAGAGATATCGAGCAGTGAGGATTCCGGGTCTGACGTGTCGTTCAGCGCGGCGGATAGGGTATTTATTGACTCGTTGCGTCCGTCTGCCCATGCAGGAACCTCACTGCCAGAACCGCTAGAGGTTGAGCCACTACAGACCATACCTTGGGCAATAGCCATGGGTCGTACGTCACGTCCGGAGAGCTCTAAGGCGGGTGAGGTGGCGGCGGCCAAAGCTAGGCGCGACGAGCGCTTGGCGAGCAACAGTGCCGCCAGCGGATCCGCTGGGGATGAGGAAACAGCGGGGGAGGACGCTGAGTCCGCGTGGTTCCTCCGGGATGGCACCCCCGTCGATGAGGCGGGAGGGCGGATGACTCTCGCCGCTGTTAGCAAGATGAAGCGGATGTTCCGGCTGCCGGGCTCTGTGAAGCTGCGCCCGCCGACTGCGGATGATAAGGCGTCAATTCTCCCGGTGGGATTTGCGGCCGTTCACGAAGCGATACTCCGCCAAGGAGTGACATTACCGCTGGTGCCGAATCTGCAAATCCTGGTGTGTGAATTCGGCCTTGCGTTCGGTCAGGTTTGTCCCAACATGTGGCGTCTGCTGCTGGCGATGAACTCCTTGTGGCGGTTGTCCGGGTGCGAGGGGCCTACCGTGGCGGAAGTGCTTCACTTCTACGAGCTGGTGTACGTGAAGCGCCAGGGTTGCAGAGGGCAAGTGAACCTGAGCCGCCGTCAGGGAGCACCGAAGCAGATAGAAAACCTAAGGGATTCAATGTCCTATTGGCGGGGGACCTTCTGTGTCGCCACGGAGGGATGGGAGTACCAGGCTGGAGCGAACGAAGAAGGGCCGACGTTTAGGATTAAGTCGGAATTCCAACCTATCCGAGGTTGGTGACCATTTTCCGCTGGCGGGGTTTTTATCTTGAAGGCTTTGTATTCTTACTAATCCACTTGTGTTTGTGCAGCGGGACTGCGGTACAACCTAACGCGGGAGGAGGAGTGTCGCATTGCTCGTATCAGAGGCTGCTGGCGGAACCGTAACCTGCTGGACTTTAGACTTCTGACTGGCTGGGAGTTGCTAGTCGACCAGAAACTTACTCGCTCCGTTGGTAAGAAATTTCCGTCAGACCGATGTTTCCTTTGTAATAAGTAGCCGAGACTGACTGGCTTATGTATATTTTCCCAGAAACTCCGCCAGGAAATAAGTCGAGCCGCGACGCTTTCGAAAAAGCAATGGACCGCGCCGAGGTGGACAATTATCTGGAGACCATGTACGCCGAGGGGCTGGCGGCCCAACAGACGCTGGTGAACCCCGAGACACTGGCGCTGAGCCAGTTGGAGGTTCCGGTAGTGCTGCCAATGCCGCACCACTCCCATCTTGGTGAGGATGGCCTGCCGGTAGTGCAGGCGGGGGTCCCAGTGGCTGGCGGGAAGAAGGGAGGCGCTGCGGCTGGGCAGCAGAAAGATCGGATGCCCGCCAACAGGCGTGGCCCCCAAAAGGAAAAGGTGGTGCCGCCGGCGGATACTGTCATTGCAGCAAGGGAGGAACCGCCGGTGAGGGTGACGAAGACTGCCGCCGGGAACCAGAGGGCGCCGGAGAGAAAACGTCGGCAGGCAGACTCCCCTGACGAGGAAGAGGGGGAGGACGTGGAGGTGATCGGCTCGCGCCGACAGAAGAGGGCCCGAGGAGCTCCGTCGAAGACTGTTGTGGGGGAGGGAGAAGAGCCCGTCGCCAGCGAGCTAGACTCGTTTGCCGAGTACGCACCGTTCATGACAGATGGGGAGCGGGAATTTCTCTTCCACCTATGCGAACGGCTAGGGTTCGGCGGCCTAGCGGGTATCTCACGCCCGACAGCAATTGACCAATCGCCCTTCAACCTGGCGTTTGGGCAAATATCTGCGGGACTGCACGACATGTTTGTGGCGGCGTCGAAGCAGCCCATGGTGGAGGGGGAGCTGCGGGAGGAAATTCAAGGTCTCCAGAGGGAGTTGGCGGAGGAGAAGGAGAAGCTGGCAGAGGCAGAGCGGCGCCTGGCTAAGGCAGAGTGTGACCTTGCCGATGCCCGCGGTAAGCTTCGCGTGGCCATCGAGCGTGACTTGGAGAGGAATGACCGCGTCTCCAAGTTGGAGCGGGACGTTGCGTTGCTGGAGGAGCGGATTGCCGCCAAGGACAAAAAACTTATTATCGTACAGCGGGAGTCCGCCGCCAGGGTGACGGAGTTGAAGCGGTTAGAAGGTGAGGTTGCTCGTCTGAGAGCTGAAGGGAATACCGCTGCGGCAGCCGCTGTCGAGGCATTCAAGCGATCTGCGGAGTTTAAGAAGGCGATGACCGAGTCGGCGAAGGCCGGGGCCCTGGCAAACATAGATATGCTGAAGCGGAAGGGTGCCATCGACTTCGCCAAAGCGTCGCAGCCCGATGCGCTGCCAGTCAAGAGTACCCCCACGGAGAGAGACGGCGTGGCCGCTCCAGCGGGAGGTGCCCGGTCAGGTAGCGGGGAAAGTGGTGCGCATCCGGCGGAAGGGTCCCAGCAGACTCCCAACCCCACCCCATCGGAGGTGTCGCGCGTTGGTTTCCTGGCGGCGCACACCCGTGCGGATGGCACCATCGAGACTCCAAGTCCGACAGCGCGAGGGTCCGATCAGACGAGTCGAGCGGTCGTGCCGCCGCCTGCCGAAGCAGAAGATGTCGAAGGCCACCCCTGAGACCAGTTTGGATCGCTCCCGATTTTTCCACTTTGTTTCTTTTGTAGCCGTTGAGGCATGCCATTTCGTAATGTTTTGCTGAATAATATGAAATTTTGAGTTTGTGTTTGCCCCATGTGTTTGTACCGTTAGTACCTTGAGTTACATTTTGCTTTTGTCAATCAATGACACATTAAAGGAATTAAAATTGGTCCAAGTGCACCTCGTAGCGGACGAGGTCCGCTGACGATCGCTGGCGTTACCAGTTGCCCTCAGTGCTAGACTTGGTAACAATGGTTTGAATAATTCCTCGTTTCATTGATAGCTGATTGATCAGCGTACAAAAGTGGGGTAGTACCCGTCGGGTAGCTTCCCTTAGCTAAATATTAGGACTAATTTCAGTTTACCCCCCTGAGGTTAGGGGTCGTCATCATGTTAGTCCCTCTAGTTTCAATTTAATCATGTTAGTCCCTGTACTCTCAAATTTCATCATCCGTGTCCAATTTCTACTATTCCGTCCAATTTGGACCTTTAAGTCTGACTTTTGAGGGCTAAAATGGTCATTTCAAGACAAAAAAAAAAAAGATTTTTTTTTCTTTTTTCGTTTTTTTTTTTTTTTTGCATTTTTTTTCTTGTTATTTTTTTCTTTTTCTTCACTTATTATTATTATTATTATTATTATTTTATAATTTTTTCTTCAACCTATACACCACAAGTTATAATAGGTTTATAAAAACAAAACAAAAAATACTCTAGGTAGTTAAAAAGCCGCTCGCTGGTCTACGATATTTGTGATATATCTCCAATAAAGCGAACAATTTTAGGATATATCTGTAAAATATAATAGGTTTATAAAGTGAAGAATTTTAAGATATCCTCAATAAAGTGAATATTTATCTATAAAATATGATTAAAAAAAATAAATACAGATATTTCTTCACTTTATTGGGGATATATTCTAAAATTCTTTGCTTTATCGGAGATGTTCCACAAATATCGTAGACCAGCGAGCGAAGAATTTTAGGATATATCCCCAATAAAGTGAAGAAATATTTGTATTTATTTTTTTAATCATATTTTACAAATATTTCTTCACTTTATTGGGGATATATCCTATTATTCTTCACTTTATAAACCTATTATATTTTATAGATATATTTTACAAATATATCCTAAAATTTTTCACTTTATCGGAGATATATCACAAATATCGTAGACCAGCGAGCGACTTTTTAACCACCTAGAGTATTTTTTTTTTTTATATAAACCTATTATAACTTGTGGTGTATAGGTTGAAGAAAAACTTTATAAAAATAAAAAATAAAAAAATAAAAAAGAAACACCTAGAGTATTTTTTGTTTTTGTTTTTATAAACCTATTATAACTTGTGGTATATCTCCGATAAAGCGAAGAATTTTAGGATATATCCCCAATAAAGTGAAGAAATATCTGTATTTATTTTTTTAATCATATTTTACAGATATTTCTTCACTTTGTTGGGGATATATCCTATTATTCTTCACTTTATAAACCTATTATATTTTATAAATATATTTTACAGATATATCCTAAAATTTTTCGCTTTATCGGAGATATATCACAAATATCCTAGACCAGCGAGCGGCTTTTTAACTACCTAGAGTATTTTTTTTTGTTTTTATAAACCTATTATAACTTGTGGTGTATAGGTTGAAGACAAAATTATAAAAAAAAAATAATAATAATAAGCGAAGAAAAAGAAAAAAAAAAAAACAAGAAAATAAAAAAATGCAAAAAAAAAAAAGAAAAAAAAAACGAAAAAAAGAAAAAAAAATCTTTTTTTTTTTAGTTTTTTTTTGTCTTGAAATTACCATTTTAGCCCTCAAAAGTCAGACTTAACGGTCCAAATTGGACGGAATAGTAGAAATTGGACACGGATGATGAAATTTGAGAGTACAGGGACTAACATGATTAAATTGAAACTAGAGGGACTAACATGATGACGACCCCTAACCTCAGGGGGGTAAACTGAAATTAGTCCTAAATATTAAGCAAAAATTTAGCTAAGTCAAGATGCTCCTGGGTAGCGGTCTGACTATTTGTAATAATACCAAAGGTGTTCAGTATTCCAAGGGTGGGCCGATTTGACGCCATCCTTGTCCATTAAGTAGAAGGTGCCTAGGCTCACGACTTCCACAATGTTGTATGGGCCTTCCCAAGTTGGGCGGAGCTTTGTCGGAGGTGGAATGACTTCTTTCATTACCCAGTCCCCCAGTTGGAGGTTCCGGGCTTTGACTCTGGCGTTATAGAAACGCGATACCAGCCTTTTGTTTTGCAAGTTGCGCAAATGGGCCTTGAGTCTTTTTTCTTCTAGGAGGTCCCTGTCTAGGTTGATGCCGTCGCCGTTGGTGTCTGGGCAGTAGCCCTCGACCCTAGCGGTAGGCTGAGTTACTTCAATAGGTAGGACCGCCTCTGTGCCGAACATCATGCAGAAAGGAGTTTCGCCGGTGGCGGTAGTTGGAGTCGTCCGGATGGCCCATAGGACTTCTGGAAGCTTCTCCGCCCATAAACCCTTGGCGCTGTCGAGCTTCTTTTTTAGCAGCTTCTTGATTATCTTGTTTGCTGCTTCGACCTGGCCGTTGGTTTGGGGATGGGCGACAGATGCAAAACTTAACTTGGTGCCCAAGTTGGCGGTGAACGATATGAGTTCCTTGTTGTTGAACTGTGTACCGTTGTCTGTAATGATTGTGTGTGGGACACCATAGCGGCAGTAGATGTTCTACCAGAGGAAGCGAATGACCTTGGCGGTAGTAATTGCCGTTAGTGGCTCCGCCTCTATCCATTTGCTGTTGTAGTCGATGGCTACAATGATGTACTTGAATTGGCCCTTGGCGGTTTGGAATTTTCCCATCAAATCGAGGCCCCACGTGGAGTGAACCCAAGGGCTGATGATGACTGACAGAGGTTCCGCCGGTGCATGTGGGAGATCCGCGAACTGTTGGCATTTGTGGCAAGACCTCGAAATTTTCCGGGCGTCATCACCCAGTGTGGGCCAGAAGTAGCCCTGTCGCAATGTGCGGTTGGCCAATGATCTGGCACCTGAGTGGTTTCCACATTCTCCGCCGTGGATTTCCGCCAGGACGATCTTTCCCTCCTCTGGGGTTAGGCAGCGGAGGTTGGGGTAGGTGAACCCCTGACGGTACAGCTTGCCATTCTGAATGTTGTAGCGGGTTGCTCTCCGCTTGAGCTGTCTTGCCTGGATCTTATCCTCTGGCAATGTGCCGTTGCGCTTATATGCAATGATCTCGTCCATCCAGCTGGAGTTGACTTCAATGTTGAAGATCTCCGCCAGGGTCTTTGTGATGCTTGGCTTGTCAAGGTATTCTACCCTTGTGTCCGCTGGACTCTGATGTGGCTGGGCGGTTGCCAGTCTCGCCAGTGAATCAGCCTTGGCGTTCTTTTCCCTGGGGATTTGTGTGATGTTGTGAAATTTGAACTTTTTTAGCAACGTTTTGACGTACCCCAAATATGCCGCTAACTGCTGGTCCTTGGCTTGGAAGCTGTCGTTGACCTGGTTAACGACTAGCTGGGAGTCGCTGAATATGTTGACGCTGTCAGCCCCAGAGTCAATGGCGAGGAGTAGACCGGCGATGAGTGCCTCGTACTCCGCCATGTTGTTTGAAGCTTTGAAGTTGAATTTTAACGCTTATTCCGCGTTCAGTCCCCCGGGTCCTGTTAAGATGATTCCGGCGCCGCTGGCCTTGGCGCTGGCGGAGCCGTCCACATGCAGGTTCCAATCTGACTGTGGGGGGGCTACCTCCTCAACGGTCACCATTTCTGTTCCGGGCCTTGTCTCAACACCGGGCTCCGGCTGTCGCTCGGTTAGCTCAGCGATGAAGTCCGCCACTGCCTCGCCTTTCATGGCGGTTCTTGGCCTGTAATCTATGTCGAACTCGCTGAGCTCAATGGCCCACTTGCTGAGGCGCCCCGAGTGCTCAGGGTTCTGCATCACTTGCCGCAGCGGCTGATTGGTTAACACATGGATCGTGTGAGCCTGGAAGTATTGCCGGAGGCGTCTGGCAGCAACGATAAGTGTGAGGGCCAGTTGCTCCAAGGGAGGATATCTTGTTTCTGCTCCGTTCATGCCTCTGCCGGCGTAAAACACTGGAAGCTCATCTTGGCCTTCCCGCCGGACAATGGCGCAACTTACCGCCGATGCCGAAACTGCCAGGTAGATGAATAGTGTTTCTCCTTGTACAGGAACAGAAAGGAGAGGGACTGCCGCCAGGTATTCCTTTAAGCCCTGGAACGCCGCCTGGCACTCTGGGTTCCAGTTGATGACCTTCTTGTGCGTTGTTTTGAGGAGTTTGAAGAATGGGGCGCACTTATCAGTGAGTCGAGAGATGAACCGAGAAAGGGCGGTTAACTTGCCCTGGAGGCACTGGACGTGTACCTTATATTCAGGATCTGCCAGGTCAAGGATGGCCTGGACCTTGTCTGGGTTAGCCTCGATGCCTCGCTCGCTGACGATGTAGCCCAGGAATTTGCTTGCGGTGACCGCAAAGAAACACTTCTCTGGGTTGAGGCGCATGCCGTAGGCCAAGAGAATGGTTACTATGACCTTGAGGTTTGCCACATGTCCGCTGGCCCTTACGCTCTTGACTAGCATGTCGTCCACGTAGACCTCGATGATTTTTCCCAGATGCTCAGCGAACATGGCGTTCATCAACCGCTAGCTGGTAAGTTGCACCAGCGTTCTTCAGACCGAAAGGCATGACATTGTAGCAGTAGAGGCCTTTGTCGGTGGTGAAGGTGGTGCATTCCTGGTCGCTGGGGTGCATCTTGATCTGATTGTATCCGGAGAAAGCGTCCATCATGCTGAGGAGCTCATGTCCGGCAGTTGCATCGACTAGCTGATCGATACGAGGTAGCAGGAAACTATCCTTTGGGCATGCCTTGTTGAGATTTTTGAAGTCGACACACATCCGCCACTTGCCGCTGGCCTTTTTGACCATTACCAGGTTTGAGATCCACTGGGGATAGATGACTTGGCGGATGAACCCAATGTCCTGGAGTTTGGCAACCTCCTCTCTGATTGCCCGGTATTTTTCCTCATCAAAGGCCCTTCGCTTCTGCTTGATGGGATAAAAGGAGGGTTTGATGGTCAGTTTATGAGTGATAATTTCAGGAGAGATACCTGGCATGTCCGCGTATGACCATGCAAAGACGGCGGCATTATCACGTAGGAACTGAGTGAGTTCTGCCTCCACCTCTGGGTTAAGATGGGCGCCTATGCGGACTGTCCGCTCAGGGTGCTCGTCCGAGAGGCAGACAACCTTTAGCGACGTGTCAGGGTCGACCGGCTCCTTCAGTACATACTTCTCCTCCTCATCCCTAGGATCCTCAAAGATGTTTGGTGGCGGTGCCTCACTACCCACTGTCAGAATTTCATGGTGGCGCGTCGACCGGGCTATAGTCGTTGAGTAACATTCTCGTGCCAGCTGTTGGCTTCCCCTGACACAGCCCGTGCCGTTGGGTGTGGGGAACTTCATGAGAAGCATGTACCCGGCAATGATGCACTTGAGCTTGTTAAGCGCTGGTCGACCAATGTTGGCGTTGTACGAACTGAAGCAGTCGACAATAATGAATTCTGTATGTACCTCTGCCATGCAGGGGCTAGTGCCAATAACCAGCCGCATGTAATCTGACCCCAGCGGTTGTGTGACGTCACCGGAGAAGCTGAGCAGTGGCTCGTGATCCTGGAGTAGTTTTTTGTTCCGCTTGAGATGGTCGTAGCAACCATTGAAGATGACGTTGACAGCGGACCCGCTATCTACCAAAATTTTCCCCACCGAGAATTTGCCCAGAATGGCATCGACCAAGAATGGGTCGTCATGGGGTAAATGCACTCCGCGCTCTTCCTCCTCCGAAAAGGTAATAGGTTCCCAACCTGATTTTGGGAGCTTGGCGGATCTTTCGTAGCGGATGTTGCAGACTTCCTTTGGGTGATTAGCGCGTGCATAGCGCTTCTGTACCTACATGTACGTTGCAAAGCATAATTAGCTATAATCAGACACCCTCATCGTACCGCCAGAGGTACCAACTATCGTCAAAGGAGTAACCCACAGATAGGCAGCCAGGCGGGCCACGGCCTGAGCACAAGCGTTCCCCAGGATCACCGCTGACTCGCCGCCACGCACTCTGCCAAGACGGCATCAGAAGCTACTGAAACTGGGAACTGAAGCACTTCAGTCCCACATCGAAAACAAGGAGAAGATCAGACCTCTCCTCACCTATAAAAGGTCCTCTCTTCTCCCTTCATTAAATTACGCATTAACTCTCATTTATTACTATGCTGCCTATATACATCAACTGACTTAGGCATCGGAGAAGTGAAGACCGCCCAACGCGGTCTCCCTCTGACGCCCTGCCTTTCATTTGGCAGCTAGCAGGAATCACCAAGTATACAGAGTAGCTGTCCGCCCGCCGGACCCGCGTTAAACGAAGGCTTGGCTACCGCCAGACTTTGAGCATTAACAGCTTCCTTGCCCTGTGAGACATGCTGGTGATTGGAGCACCGCCATCGATGGTGTTGATGCGGCCCAAGGTCTCAACGTTGACAATTACCGGTGGTGGTTGACGCACCTTGAACTGCTCCAACTTGCCGTCACGGTACAAGGTCTCGATGGCCGTTTTGAGAGCATTGCAGCTATTGGTATTGTGGCCGCTGTCCTCGTGGTATTTGCACCACTTGCCGGTGTTCCTGGGTTTGCCTGTTTTTGGGTATTTTGGAGGGGGTGGCGGTGGGATCTGATCCTTGCACTGATTGTAGATGTCTTCATATGAGGCAGTCAGGACCGTGAAAACTGCATACCGCTGCGAGGACTCCGCCTGCTTGTTGCAGTTATCCCCATGGGTTGGGCGGTTGCCCTTATGGTAATGCTGGTCCTTCTGCCGCTTGCTCTGGTGGTGGCCCTGTTGCCACTCCCTTTTCTTGTCAGTTGATGGTGCTGAGGGGGTCCTGCTAGCGGTTTCCTGATGACTGGAAGATGGTTGTGTTGATTTTGGTGTTAGTGGTGGCGGTGGGATTTCTCCGTATGTGATGAATTCCGCCTGGGCGTGAATGACCGCCTCACTCATGACGTGGTCATACGTCCCATTGGGATGATTGTAGTTGAGGTGATAGAGGAACGGTCCCTTGAGCAGTCCCTTCCTGAAGGCCGCTGACGCCATCGTTTTGTCTAGGTCACGGCACTGAGATGCTGCCGCCCGCCACCTTGTGACAAAGGCCTTCAGTGATTCGTCCTCCCCCTGCTTGACGCTGAACAGTTGACTTGTGTTGTGGTGTCCGGCGGACAATAGGATGAACCGGGAGAGGAAGGCATGTGATAGTGCATGGAATGAGTTGACAGACCCCGGCGGACACTCAAAGAACCAGTTCATTGCCTCACCGTCCAACGTCTCACTGAACAAGTGACACAAGGTGGCGTCATCGAATCCTTTGTTGTTGGTGACTTTCTTGAAGGTGTCCATGTGGACAAAGGGATCAGACAATCCGCCGTAATGCGCCATCTTTGGGGTTTTTGCAGACGCTGGTCTGATAGCTTGCAGAATCTCAGCGGTGAATGGCCCAGGTCTGGAAGCGAATAGTGGATTCTGGGTTGGCGCTGGGGCGCCCGACTCCGCCCGGATCAGCCTTTGCTCCAGTTGGTGCATCCTTTCCAATATCTGGGCGGTTGCATCGCTGGCGGTGTCAACCCGGGTACTCCGCTGGACCTGCCTGCGCCTTGGCGCAGGCGGATGGCCCTCAGTCCTTGCCCTAGCCTCCGAACGGTTGGTATGCGGCACTGATTCCGCTTCCTGCTCAATCATTAGTTGGGGGATGGGCGGTGGTCCCATTCCCGACAACTCAGGTGGGTTCAGCGGTACCTGCATCTGTATGACTGGCCCTGGTGCCAATGTGCCAGTGCCGGGTCGACTACGTCTGGTGCTGCGTGACTGCTCGCTCAGTGCTGGGCGGGCGGTAGGCTCCAGGGTCCTCTTTAGCTCTTCAAAACGTGCCAAGAGCGTAGCCACCTGTCCCTGGGCCTCAGCCTTCTCCTTACGCTCCTCCTCACGCTCTCTGTTTGCCCTATGAAGATCCGCCAGTGCTATCTCGTACATAGCGACGAGATCCTGGCCCGGCGGGCGGCTGCTGCTTGGGTTTGCCTCGCCGCCGGGGTTGGCCGGTGTTGTAAATAGTGCGCGGTTAACGCCTATCGTTGGATCGGAGGGTTGGGGGATGGTGGACTGGTCCGCCCGCTCCTCAGCGTTCCCTCCGCTACCGTTAGTCATGGTGGATGTAGTGGGATGACCTTTTGTTCAAGGATTCCCACAGACGGCGCCAATGTTAATGTCTAAAAGTTCGGCGGTAGCTGAACCTTTGTTAACGCTGATCCGGTGGGCGGATCGATACTTGTGACGTTCTCAAAGTCTCCGCTACCTGTCAAGTAAAATACAAAGGGCGTCAGAGGGAGACCGCGTTGGGCGGTCTTCAACTCTCCGATGCCTAAGTTAGTCAATGTATTTATGTTGACAAAGTAACAGTAGGTAAGTATTGAATGCGTAATTAATGAGGAGAGAGGAGAGAACCTTTTATAGGTGAGGAAGAGGTTGATCTTCTCTTTGTTTTCGATGTGGGACTGATGTGCTTCAGTCCCCAGCTCTGGGAGCTTCTGATGCTACCTTGGCGCGGCGCGTTGGCGGTGATCTGGGGGTGATCCGCCGCCGAGGTTGTAGCGCGCCTGGCGGTGTGTTTGCATGTCATTCCTTTGGTTGGAATTAGTACCTTTGGCGATCGAATGAGCGTGGCCCATTATAGCTAATTATGCTTGCAAATGTACATGTATGTACAGTTGCGCCCCCAAGGGAGGACGCAAGGAGCGAAACCCTAAGAGTAGGGACAATTCTGGACGTTCTGGTCCATATTCTCGCCCTAAAGAGGAAGGAAATTGCCAACAGAGGCGTGCACGGAACCGTGGAGGTCAACGTGTGAAGAGAGAGAGGCGGAGCCTCCGGCTATGGTGGTGACGCCACCAAGAGTAATAGTCGTCCAAATCATGCACCAAAAGCATCTCGATCAAGGGAGCCTGACTATAAAGATGTTTGTCTTCGATGTGGATCAAGTGGACATTGGGCAAAGAAGTGTACTGCATCCCAGAACGTTGCAAAAGCATACAAGATGTATCGTGAAGCAAGGGAGGCAAATTACAAGGAACAAGAAGATCAAGATGGCGATCTCGATCTAAGGGTGGAAGACTACAAGGATCAAGACCCAGAAACTGGTGATTTTGATTAAGTCTTTTTATTTTCCAAGAGATGTAGGCAATTGCCATATTATTTTTGTAGTAGATGCCAATGATATTAGTCTTTCTTCAAAGTAAGCGTACTCAATGTAAGTGTGATGTCTAGGAAGGTTTTGAGATAAGTGGTACTTAAGTGAGCCTTGCTTCACCGACATCTCTCTACTCACCTGGTCACATTTACATTGGAATTACCGAAATGAGTTAGACGACTACCATTGTTTTGCATTAACTTGTTTATTGGATTAGATTTTCTTTGGTTAAAGAAACGATGATGTAATTCCGTTTGGCTTATTAATAAAAGTTGAGTTCTTTTCTTTATGACTCCTTTTTAATTACGAGCTTTTCTTTTAGGAATGGATGAACTACAATGTCTTGCGAATAGTGCGACTACGCACACCATTCTTCGACATAGGCAATTATTCTTATAGATGTTGCCTACATATTCCTCTGTGACTACGATGGCTGGGCCATCAGGTTTAGTTCAAGGACATGGGATGGCCCAATTCCTATTTCCAAATGGCACCTTGATTAAAGTCACTGAAGCTCTCTACGCTCCTAAGGCAAATCGAACCTTATTGAGCTTCAAAGATATAAGAGCCAATGGATTCCATGCGGAAACGCATAATGAGAACAGAAAAGAGTTCCTTTGCATTACTTCTAATGATTGCGGACGAAAGCGCATCTTAGAGAAGCTTATGTGTCAATCTAGTGGACTTTATGTCACTACAATTCGACCAATTGAATCCAATAATGTCATCAGAGAAGATCTCTTGGATTCTGACACATATTGGCTTTGGCATGACCGACTAAGGCACCTTGGTCGTGATATGATGCTTCGTATACTAAAGACTTCACACGGACATCCATTCTTCAGAGTGAGAAGAAGCAAGAATCGAAAATTGATTCCTGGACTTAGCAAGACCACAACAATTGTAGCACCTAGCGCTGCAGCCGTCTTGGGGCGCCACAGAGCCGCCCAAGTCCCATGTGATGACGCCATTAATGGCGCCAACCATGAGCATGACGCCATGGTTGTTCATCCCAATGGCTATGACGCCATAAACAACAATTCCCATGGCTACACCGCCATGGGGGGAGATGTAGTCACACATTTTGCTTCTAATAGCGCAACAGACGCTCAGGCCCAACCAAAATCCTCATTGGTTGCTTCTAAGGCCCCTCGCTCATTTTGCAAAGCCTGTTTCTTCAGGAAATTAGGACCGAGACCGTCCTACGCAAAGGATTCTAAAATACTCATTCCGTTCCTACAGAGAATCCAAGGGGATATCTATGGACCAATTCAACCATCATACGGACCTTTTAAATACTTTATGGTATTGGTTGATGCGTCGACACGCTGGTCACATGTCGCGCTGTTGTCCACTCGAAATGCTGCTTATGCTAAACTCCTCGCCCAGATTATCCGTCTACGGGCTCACTACCCTGACCATCCTATTAAGTCAATTCGACTTGATAATGCTGGGGAGTTTACATCGAAAACGTTCGATGACTATTGCATGTCACTGGGGATTGATGTAGAGCATCGAGTTCCCCATGTTCATACCTAAAATGGTCTCGCAGAAGCCGCTATCAAACGACTACATATGATAGCACGGACATTAGTTATGCGCACCAATCATCCTGTTTCTGCTTGGGGATATGCAATATTGCATGCAGCGACGCTAATTCGTCTACGACCCACTGCAACCCAATCTTACTCTGCGTTACAGCTAGTGACTGGGTACGAGCCTAATATCTCGCACTTACGCATTTTTGGGTGTGCCTATTACGCCGCCACAGCGTACTAAGATGGGTCCACAACGACGAATGGGCATTTATGTTGGATATGAATCTCCAACTATCGTCCGCTATCTTGAACCCTTGACAGGCGATCTCTTTACCGCTAGATTTGTGGATTGTCACTTTGATGAGATAGTCTTCCCATCGTTAGGGGGAGATAAGAACATAGATGTTCAACAGGAACGACAGGAATTATCGTGGTCTGTCCCCACTATGTCTCATCTCGATCCCCGTACCGCACAGTCCGAACTTGAAGTGAGACGAATAATCGAGCTCCAAAACGTAGCAAACACTCTGCCTGATGCGTTTTCTGATGTTGCCAAAGTGACGAGATCACACATACCTGCTGCAAACGTGCCTGCAAGGATTGATGTTCCGAATACTAGACATCACGCCACTCCTGTGACACCAGGAGATGGCGCCATTGCCCAGCATGGCAATGATGTGGCGTCTATGGCCACAGGTCCCGCAAGGAAGTGCGGTAAACCAATTGGTTCGAAGGATACTCGCCCTAGAAAGAGAGCGAATGAGGCACAAACAAATCCTTTGATCATCGATACTCAAAATCTGTCCCATGAGAATGTTTCGGATTATGGTTATGTCCAAGAGACATCATTGGGGGACGCCTCAATGTCAGAACCTGTCCCTGAGAACGTAGAGATCTCTGTAAATTACACTAGTGTAAATGGGACGTGGGAAAGAAGCTCCATCATCATTGATGATGTATTCGCGTATTCAGTGGCGCTTGAGATTATTGAGACCGATAACATCGAACCACGCTCCGTTGATGAATGCCAACGTAGAGCTGACTGGCCAAAATGGAAAGATATGATCCAGGCAGAACTTGATTCTCTAGTGAAAAGAAAGGTATTTGGCAAAGTTGTACCAATACCGCCCAACACCAAACCAGTTGGTCACAAATGGGTATTCGTTAGAAAGCGTAATGAGAGAAACGAGATTGTAAGGTACAAAGCTCGCCTTGTGGCGCAAGGCTTCTCACAACGCCCTAGAATCGACTACGAGGAGACCTATTCTCCCGTAATGGACGTCATAACGTTCCGCTACCTTGTCAGTTTGGTAGTTTCCGAAAAACTGAACATGTAACTTATGGATGTGGTTACTGCGTATCTATATAGGGATCTAGATACAGAAATATACATGAAGATTCCAGACGGAATTCAGTTACCCAAATCAAGTGGCTCTAAACCACGGAGCGCGTTTGCGATTAGATTGAAACGCTCACTATATGGATTGAAACAATCCAAACAGATGTGGTATAACCGTCTGAGTGACTACTTGATTGGAAAGGGATATGTCAATAATGAACTATGCCCATGTGTGTTCATAAAAAGGACAAGTTCCGGATTTGCAATAGTAGCGGTTTATGTCGATGACATGAACATAATTGGCACCCTTAAAGAGTTAAGGGAAACCGCTAAACACTTGAAATCCGAGTTTGAGATGAAAAATCTTGGGAAAACACGGTTTTGTCTTGATTTGGAACTTGAGCACCGTAGAGATGGTAGCCTGATTCATCAATCAGCTTATACCCAAAAGATGCTTAGGCGTTTCAACACTGACAAGATTAAGCCTTCAAGCACCCCAATGGTCGTCCGTAGTCTTGATCCAAAGAAGGATCCATTTCGTCCAAAAGATGACTATGAAGAAGTGCTAGAGGCAGAAGTGCCCTACCTAACTGCAATAGGCAAATTATTGTACTTAGCACAATGCACAAGACCGGATATCTCATTTGTTGTGAACTTGCTAGCTAGATATAGCTCTGCGCCAACACGACGCCATTGGACTGGTGTTAAAGATATTTTTCGATACCTAAGTGGTACGATCGATATGGGCTTGTTCTATCCCTACAGAGAGACGATGGATTCGGACCCATCAAGTGCCAGGGACGCCACACATGGTGGACTGCGTTCCCTCTCCCCATCCCAAAACGATATAAGTGTTTTGGAAGATTTTGCTGATGCTGGGTACCTCTCTGACCCACACAAAGGTCGCTCCCAAACTGGTTATGTATTCACCATGGGAAAGACCGCGATATCTTGGAGGTCTACAAAGCAAACCTTAGTCGCTACCTCTTCGAATCATGCAGAGATTATTGCTCTTCACGAAGCAGTTTGTGAATGTATATGACTTCGATCCATAGTTACGCATGTTCGAAGCAATTGTGGTCTGAAGTCTACCACAGATGAGCCAACGAGTATTTATGAGGATAATGCTGCTTGCATTGAACAAATGAAGTAAGGCTACATCAAAGGCGACAACACCAAGCATATATCGCCCAAATTCTTATACAATCAGCAACAACAGAAGCTCCTCAAGATCAAAGTAAACCAGGTTCGATCTGAGGACAATGTGGCAGACTTGTTCACTAAATCATTGCCCAAATCCACGTTCGAGAAACATGTGGCAAGAATTGGCTTGCGGAAATTATCTGAACTCCCATAATTGTAGTCATCAGGGGGAGGCTCAGACATCAGGGGGAGATGTCTACATGTTCACCTCGAAACGTGAAGGGTGTATTGTGTTCTTTTTCCCCTTCAACCGAGATTATTTTTGTCCCACTGGGTTTTTCTTACTCGGCAAGGTTTTTAACGTGGCAACGAGAAAAGCACCGCGTTTTGGCAACACAAGGGGGAGTGTTCAAGTAAACCCTAATTTGTGTTTAGCCCAAACTCTAGGTTACTTGACCTAGTGGTAATAGGGTTAAATTAGAATGATCTAGATTCCTATTCAATGTACAATTACTTTCCTTGTATGATTGAGATTCTATGCATTGTAATCCTCTATATAAAGAGGCCCCTATTATCAATGAGAATATACAGCAAATTTCTCTCAGTTGATTCCCTAAAACATATTTAAATTTTTTTTCAACAATTAAACTTTATTCTTTTGTTAGATTTTACAAGGGTGGCTGGTGGCATATGCACCTCATAAAAATGCATGAAGTACAACAAACTATGGACACCCAAATAGAGTGCACCGTAACACTGTAACAGAAAAGCTAGCAGGCCACAGTGGCCCATCTCATACCAACAAAATATGCCCACTATACCAACAAAAACAAATGCCAGAAATTTGAAGAACACAAAACAGCAGCAACACCCTTGATGATTAAAAATTATCAAAGCCACGCTAAATAGAGAAAAACAACCAAGCTGATTCAATTCTCCTTTTTGCATCAAAACCATATGGTATTTTACGGGAAGAACCCAAATGCGCCTTCCGATAATATGAAGAACCTTATTATTCTTCCCTTATTTGAAACTCTGAAGCTTGAAAAATTAGGTAGTTTGTCCATGTTATTTGGATCAAAGGCCCCAAACAGCCTCTTACTTGATTATTATATTGGTTGATTGTTGTTCCCTTCCGGCCTGTTTATACTTTATATTGTGCTTGTGAATCGTGAGGCCATTACCAATAACATGCATGCCTTTCGCTAATTGTCCATACCAGGCCCATCGCAAGACAGAGAGTTCGAATTCTTTTCTGAAGTAAAACCAGCACAGCTTAGCACAAGATCTTATATCCTTTTGAATAAAAAATCACACATTGCATTCCATTTCCATGTACTTTACCTGATCTTAATGAACTCAATACCAGTACTTTTTGACCTAGCAGAAAACCCGTCAGCTTGGAATACCACCACAACTTGATTTGCAGTTTGGACTGTGAAGTCTAAACAGTCATAATAATGACCCCTCCAACTCCTGGAAAAACATCTCAGTCACACGGATTTCTTGCCCTTCTTACCGACTTGTGTTTATGGGATCAATCATGACAATAACACTACCTAATTAATCATATTTTGTAATTTGGACTGGCTAGGATATCTATGATGCCCATATACACGGACCTGTATACACATACAGTATAAGGATATGGTTGCAACTTTGCACACAGATCAAATTGACTCCTCAACTAACTGAGACTCGACATACCACTAATTAAAGTTGGACTAATAATTATATATGTTGGAATTGCTTCAGTTTTCTGTTTTGGTTTTTTTTTTCAACTCATTTTTTATATTCAAATCTGGCATGAATATGATAATAATCCACCGTTATCGATCTACTCGGAAAGATTTCGACCTACCCATCTGTTTGGTTTTCGAAAAGCAATCTTTTATAGGCAATGATGCAAGTGCAGGCACCATGTATGCAAATTTTACCTACTATTTTGCGTCCTCTCTCTAAATTTTTGTCTTTTCCCTTTGTTTGGTAAAAAGCATATATAATAATCATGTGACATTAAACCAAAACAAACATGTGACGAGGTATAGACACCTATAAATCATCTAATTAACTATTGTTGATGTCACGAATGAATGGTCTTCAATGCCAAGAAATGCTACATTTCTCATCACTAATCAACAATGAAGCAAAAGACTTCTTTACTGTTTCGGATTTAAGGGTGTATCTTTCTGGTATTTGCGTTTCGATGCATAGATGTTCGAATGCACTTCTAAAGCGACAGAGTAATTTTAAGCAAAAGTATAACTGTATAAGACTAACACCGAAAGGATCAGTAGATCATTTGAATCCCAAATTTCAAATAGTTCATGCCAGAATCCATATATAAGTAAGCAAAGCAGGCCTGAGGAGACTGAAATAAGCCTTCAACTCCGACACCCCAACTATAACAAAAAAGTCAGATATTCTTCATCTATATAAATAAAAAGAACAACATATATCATTATATAAAATACCATATCTTGATTGTTTTAATTTCTGTTGGTATGTACATACCTAAAAAATATCACAGTATGAAAGATCAAGTCTCATTTCTTGATTTGTTATGAATAAGAGTCTCATTTCAATAATTTAAGCTTCCGTATTCTTAAAAATAGGCCCTATTAATGAAGAGCTGGAAATTTATTTGAATATGTAGTACGAGACTTGCTCACCTAGTTAAATGACAGTTTTAAGGGACTGTAAGGGACAAATATATCTCAACCATATGTATTAAATAAATAAATAAATAATTTGAAATGATTAAAAAATTAAAATTAAAACAACTTAAAACTGTGCATTTATTTTCAACTGTCAAGTTCACTTGTCCCTCGCAATCTTTTAAAAATCAATCCCTCTAGTGTACTCCATTATATCGAGTCATTGACAATCAATGTAAAATGGCTATCATAACATGACATGTGAGGTTTAGATAAAAGAACATTATCGGGTATCTGCTTATCTCTCCCTCTCATATTTATTAAATTGCATACGTTTACAAGATAAAGCCAGAAGAGGATTGTAGGGCAGGTATGGGAATTTATTAAGAAGGATGACATGGGTCGAAGACGGTGAATTACTAATCAAAATTCTCAGAGAAAAAATATGAGTTTGATAGTGAAAATGACATAAAGTTGACTCATATTCTAGAGGACTTTCGCGATGCATCACCATCAACCTAGCGACCACCACCTAACAATTTCAACATCCATACATCTCAGCCACGAACACTTCCACATCCTCACCCCTCTCAACTCTCTCACCCCTCCAACTCTCATGCCTCTGCCCATTTATTAATTTTCATAGGCTTTCTTTATCAGTTTATCCCTACTTCACTACTAGAAAAATCTCTAGTAGCCACCCCCTTTGGATACACTTTTCCAACCATATCATTTGAGTAGAGCAAATGGCACCCTTTTATATTTTTAGTGTTATTTGTTTTATGGGTACTGATAACAGTGTCAATCAGATGGAGCCGAGATGGTCAGGCTCCGACGAAGGCAGTGGTCGGGGCCGAGGTCAGGGAGGCGAAGATCTGAGTGGAGCAGCGTTTGGGCTTTGGGCTGGAACTGCGATACATCTGGTGGAGGCGACTGGAGTCGCGGTGGTGGGACCGAACTGTGTTTTCTCCGGCGACGGGCGGTGGTGCAGCTGTCGGGGCCGAGAGCACTGCTGGTGCCCAGAGAGGGTGTGGGTGCCCAAAGTAAACCCTTGTGGACTTGGGCCTCTGCTCTGTTGGATTGCTCCAGGATGACCTTGGGCTGGGCCTTCATTCTTAGGGCTGTGCAGCTGGTGAATGAGCCCAAAGCTGGTTGGGTTCGTATTTGGGATCCGGGAGATTCCTTTTGGGCCCTAAATTTATCTAACTGTTGGCATTGCTTCTTTGGTTACTTAGGTAGAAGATTGCTCTCTATTCAGCGCATTATTTTGCGTGGAGTAGGCAAGATCGGTCACACTACCGGCGGTTCTTTTGATAGAAGGTTACCCTCTATTCGACGTATATCTTTGCGTGGAAGTATGGTTGACCATACTATTGATCCCGTTTTACATTGCCCGGACTCTGTCTGGTGCTTCATCAAATGCTTAATTGCATCCCTTCGTACCCTTGTTAGGTTTTATTTCCGATGTTTTGTTGCATCTAGTATTTCTTTTGTTATTTTATATTTTGATGTAGTTTCTACATCTATCCATTGTAATTTTTATTCTGTTTATTATTAATAAAATTGAGTTGACAGTTTCTCAAAAAAAAAAAAAAAAAAAAAAAAAAAAAAAAAAAACAGTGACAAAATAAAAAATATAATCAACAAAATAAGTTAATACATTTATTAAAGACAAAAATCCGTATTCATTGCTAAATAAAATACTAAATTAATATATTATATTAAATATTCGGATAAGTATCTGATATAGATACGGTTAAGAGTGTGAAGTAATAATATCTAATTATTTATTTGTATTTAATTTATTCAAATTTACAAATTAATCATCTTTCCTTGCAATCCGTATTTCAAAAAGTATCTGTGTCATTATTTTCTAGTGTTTTTATATTTAAAATGTTATTAGAGTTTTTGTATAATTAGTTAATGGGCATAATTGCAACATAAACTATGCATATCTGTATCCATTAAATTGTCATACGTTTCATAAAAATTGATGGTTGTTTAAACATAATTATTAACCAGATTTACTTTGCCAGCATAATTATGAGTTTTAGTTTGCCGTATATCTATTATTTCTAATATATTAGGTGCAGATTGAGAATAAGTTTAAAAAAAAAAAAAAAAGTTTTAATTGAAGTGGGTAAGAGTCAAAATACAAATAAGATCCCAAATTATTCTCTAACATACAGATAATCGTATTTAGTTTTTATTAGCCACGTTCCTTGTTTTCGTATCCAATATGGTAACTAATAGCTACAATTTCAGTTTCCATATCCAATGCTAATTGTGCACCTGTTCCCATATTCAATGTTAGTTATGCATATCTGTATCCATTAATTAAATTCTCATACGTTTAGTAAAAATTGGTGGTATTTCAAATATAATTATTAACCAGGTTTAATTCATCGACATAATTATCAGTTTTAATTTGCCGCATATCTATTATTTCTAATATATTAGGTGCAGATTGAGAATGAGTTTCAAAAAAAAAAAAAAAAGAGTTTTAATTGAAGTGGATTAGAGTCAAAATACAAATAAGATTTCAAATTTTTCTCTAACATACAGATTAGGAATCGTACTTAGTTTTTATTAGCTACGTTTGCTTGTTTTTGTATTTAATATGGTAACCAATAGCTACAATTTCAGTTTCCATATCCAATGCAAATTGTGTACCCTTTTCCATATCCAATGTTAATTATGCATTGACTTTCCAAATCCAATACTAATTGTGCACTGATGTACTTCCATATATACTGAATAACTGTGCACGTTGTGCACATCCAATGCAAACCACTCATTGATATTGATATTGAGGTGCTATAAATTGCAGTTCGGGAAACAAAATTTAATCAACAAACCTTCAGTTGAAAACGAGATAGTATCAATCATCAAAAGGTATTAATTTTTATTCCAATTATTATTAATATTTGTCCATCGATCCTTTTTTAGTATCAGTTATGACTTTAGAAATCAATTTTTATTTTCACCAAAAACTTAATTCTTTTTTTTTTTTTTTCTATGCAGCTTGATAACAAATCTTTGATCAACGATATGGACAAGGAATGGATATTTTTAGATAAGCACACTGATGAATATAATGCTGGATTGCATGCATTCCTCAATTATGCCTTAGAGCATGCTTCTTTTGAAGGAACAATCAAGTGTCCGTGTAAAAGGTGTCATAATGGCTACAATAGACTGCCTGTTGTTGTTGAGCAGCATCTTAGGGTGGATGGCATGGATCCGAAATATGTTAACATCCCCTGGACCGAGCATGGTGAGCATTTACCAGCTGCAGTTGATCATAATATGGCAGGGCCTTCATCATATCAACCAGATTTTAATTTGCCAGGACCGTCTTCACATCAACCAGATTCTGATGTGCAAGATATGTTGCACGATGCATTTGGCATGTATGAAGGTGAAGATGATTTACAAGAACCAGCAGAGCCTACTGAAGGTCCATCCTTGCCTAACGGCCCTACCCCTGATGCACAAAGATTTTACCAGCTTTTAGAAAAAGCTGACACTGAATTATACCCTGGTGCAGGAAAAAAGATGTTCGATTTTTTGATAAAGCTATATCAAATAAAAGCATTGAACAGTTGGAGTGATGTATCGTTCACACAGTTGCTTGAATTGTTAAAGGCTTATTTGCCCCCAGGGGAAACTCTTCCTGCTTCCTTCTATTTAACAAAAAAGTTCATCAAAAGTCTTGGGTTGACATACCAGAAAATCGATGCGTGTCCTAATGATTGCATGTTATATTGGAAGGAATATGCTTCAAACACAGTTTGTCATGTATGTGGTACTATTCGGTACAAAGAGAACACCTCCCCCACGAAGAAGGTACCAGCCAAAGTTTTGCGTTACTTTCCATTAGGGCCAAGACTTCAAAGGTTGTACATGTCTCGCCACACCTCTGAATTTATGGTTTGGCATTCTGAAAAGAGACCACGAGATGGGGAACTTTTTTACAGTTCATATTATGATTTTGTACATATGCTATTTCTGATCAGTAACTCGTCTTTAACTTGGTCCATATGTTTAGGAATCATGCCTCTATCAGCCATTAATTATGCAACAAGAACGGGAGCTAATCTTGTGGAGATGGTGGTCATTGCTTCAAGCTTCAAGACTATTAGGATTTCAATTCAATGTCATGTTAGGATTTCAATTCAGTACTAGATTAGGATTTGAATTCGGCATTTATGATTTCAATTCAGTACTAGATTACGATTTGAATTCGGCATTTATTTCAAATTATGTAGACCTTATAAATAACAAAACTATTTATGTACTTCTGGTAAAATTTAAATGTTGGTGGATTTGATTTTAAATATGAATATTTCATTGAGGTTCTTCTTTGCAGGGGTGTTATAATGGTTGTAATCATGAAACAATTGATAACGAGATGTTAGATTATTGCAGCAATATGAATTTTCATAATAGCAGATTTAAAAAACAAAAAAAAATTGCTCTGAATATTAATGGTAGGTTTCAATAATTTCTTTTTTAATATAAAAATTCAAATGATACCATTGTCATAGGGTATCCAACGCATAATAGATACTGAAGAAGATTCGTAGCTTTGCTTAATTAACATTATATAAAAATTTATAATATTAAAGAAATCTCTCAAAAAAAAAATATTAAATGAAATATTAAGGTATTTAGTATCTTAAACGTATAAAACAAGTTGTTTGGACCCAAAATGAGCATTTTGGTTTGACAAAGCGTGTCTTGGAGAAATTGAGCCAATATCAGTGGCTCACATATATATTTTCGATAAGTTCAAAAATATATTATTAAGAGGCTAAATAAGGCCTACCAAACATGGAAATGAAAAGTCAACTATAGCACATTTTCCTACTTCGGTTAGGAGAAACCGAGCTAAACAAGGAAGGAGGGTTGGCAGACTAACCAAATGAACTCTAAATGAGCTGAAACTCTGCAGATCCATTCTAGACAGCCCAAGAATCATTTCTTATGAAGAGTGCCAGAGCTAGTTTTGAGTGTAAGGCCTTCAAACAATCAATCCAATTTTCTGCAGAAGCAAAACTGGAAAACTGGACCTGTAAGAGGTCCAGCAGCATTTCTGGCCCAACCACATGGAAATAAATTCTGAAATTTTACCACAACAATCTACATTCATGGTGGATCATTTCATATGAAGAAATCGAAGGTTTAATCTGAGTTCTTAGTGGAGATAAAAATTAAAGGATAAGGGAGCAGAAAATGACTTAAACCTAACAAATTCCATTAAGTGTTTAAGTATTCAAACCTAACATTCCATTAATGTTTAGTGCTAAAACCTAACCCATTATGAGTTGTTTAAGGCCAAATAGTGTTGCTTGGAAGCCTATATATAGAGGCTATGTCACACCCCGAATTCTGAATTTAAGTAATTCATATTCGAAGCATGAACCTCAAATACCCTGTTTATAATCTCAGAATTTTTTTTTTTCAAAATCAACTGCACATTACACCTCTCGATAATTACATAAACCAAATCCTCAAGCTACTTATTATAGTACACTCTCACCAAAACAAATTATAAAGCTCAAGAGAGCACAATTCTCCTCACAAAACAAATGCTATAAATGTAATACTAATATTCTAAACCGCACGATCACTGCCCTGATTCTCCTGACCTGTAAGACTACCCGCTACACAATTTGAATAGTGTACCGGGAATTGCAACAACACAAAACCCGGTAAGCTTTTGACAGCCCGTATGAGTAAACAAGAAAGAACTGTTGATTTATTCAATTATATTTATTATAACTCAAGTAAACAATCAACACAGTCACACGGTAACTCCAAAAATCACATAAACATAAAAGCAAGTATATTCTCGATACTCTCTTTTAAAACTCAACATTTGACTGATCACAACCAACAACTATTGCAACATTAATATGTGAAATAACATTAAAGCAAAGCATGCTTGATTCTCTTTTCACTAACACCTTCACATATTAACAATATATCACAGATAGATATTTGATCAAAATAATATAAGTACACTTTTCTTTTTAGTGAATTTTCGGATTAACTAGTAACAAATCATAAATCCACGTGTTAGGGTCCATAATACCAAAACACGGGAAAGCCAGGTTGATTGGTAACAATTCATAAATCCACGTGCTAGGGTCCATAATACCAAAGCACGGGAAACCACATGCTAGGGTCCATAATACCAAAGCATGGGTAAGCCGCAGCATACCAGGGTCCAACGTACTATACCCAAGTATGTATACTCAAAGTAAGCAACCTTCCTAAGAGTATAATAGTGCACTATCTGTAGGGACTAGGGCCCAAGGCTAACTTCCACATAACACCAAAACACATTTACCAGTAATTCACTTAAGCACGGGGTAGTAGATAACACCCGGCTTCACAATTGTACTTCTCAGACATAATCAAAATCACAAAATACAATCTTTATGATTTATAGATCGTATATATGTATATGTACACCCACATAAAGAGACATATTATTTCAAGACAAATCTTTATTTCTTAAAATAATTTCCACATATTCACAATTGGGCATATAAAATAGCTTTCACACCACATGATCAACATTTCATTATTCAACAATTAAATGCGAGATTAATAGCTTGAATAATATCCAATTCATTCTCAATTATTTCATCACACCAATCACACGTCAACCAATATATATATTCCACGTAAATATATATATACGTAATCATCCGCTCAGGGATGACCACTAATACCAACTATAGTTCAAACATAAAAAAAAACCGTGAAATTCATTTGTATAATAAAATCATTTTACTTACCTATGGACCGTAGTTGATCAAGTCCATATGATTTAAAACAAATATTTATTCCATAAATATTTTCACACAATTACGACAAAAATAAAGTAATTAAATTTATTCAGTTCGTAATATGAACCACGTGAGGTTTACTCACCTCTAATTCAGCTGCGTCTTCTTAACAGCTAAAACAACAATTTTCCCGAATTGTCCGCCAAATCAATCCGTCGATAACCTAATCCAATAATGATCTTAACTTAGCCAACAACTCATAAATGTAATTAAACGACGATCCAACGCTCAGATTCAAATTAAACGATGATCCAACGGTCGGATCTGAATTTAATGACGATCCAACGGTCGGATCCTCACGGATCGCCTTTAGGATCATCCTCCAAAATTATCACGAAGATCCAACGGTCAGATCTTCCTGAATCGCCCTTACTAACATCTCCACAAAATTATATGAAAATCCGACGGTCGGATTCTCACGAATCGCCTTCCGAATCACTATTTCTCAATTATACGAAGATCCAACGGTCAGATCTTCGCCCGTGACCTCACAAAGTCACCGGGACAGTCATACGATCAACATATTAAAATTTGAAGTAAAACCGATGGTCTGATC
The DNA here is from genome assembly GCF_958449725.1 of Rosa rugosa. Lineage (NCBI taxonomy): Eukaryota > Viridiplantae > Streptophyta > Magnoliopsida > Rosales > Rosaceae > Rosa > Rosa rugosa. The sequence continues at coordinate 1,790,137 of NC_084822.1, read as the reverse complement.
TTCGCAGATCGTAAACCGAAGATAAAACGTAAAAACCGTAAATAGTAACGTAAAAACGTAAATCCACTATTTATCAACTTTTTCTAACATGACCAAGTTATATATCAAAACGCTCGTATGGATGCATAGATCATCGCCTAGATAATGAAAACTCGAAATATGGTCTGATACGCCGCCACAAGCGGTGGTCAGTGGGCGGTCAACGCGGCGGTCAACGCCGGTCAACCACCTCCGATGGCAAAGTGACCAACTACAAACTGGTTCAAAATGAAAGGGTGATCGACTTCCATACCTGGAGCTAAGTCTGGTTTGGCCTAGATCGTCCTAGATCAAGCTTTGAAGTTTGGATTAATCTGGTGCGTCTGATTTGATCAGATTGAATCTGGGACGTTGAAAAAGTCAAACCATGATCTAGCGTTCTATACACAAAATCGTGATGAAAGGCTTACATGGGGATGATCAGCATGAGGAGGAGATCACGAAAATGGGAAGGATCGGCCGAGGGGATGCCGGAAAATTGGTTTTCCGGTCGGGTCACCAATCGGAACTGTGGCTCCTTCGATCCAGCTTTCGGGGCAGCGGCGGAGCAAAGTGACACCAGAGGGAGGCTCGTCGTGTGCCGGCGATCTCAGGGGAGCCCGGGTCCGGGGACGGAGGAGGCCGGAGGCGCCGTTTTCGGCCGGGTCGGGTCGACTAAGACCCGTCGGGTCTGAGGGTCGAAGGAAGAGAGAGAACGGAGAGAGCTGGGGGACTGTTCAGCAAAAAGGGAAATGTTTCGTCCTTAATGAAAAATTCTGATTTTTCTGCTATTTATAGAAAAATCTCAATTTTCAAATATTCATATCTTATTCATACGAACTCCGAATACTGCGTTCCATATATGTACGAGATCGTATCGACGAGCTCTACAACTTTCATGAAGAAAGTTTTCCCAAATTCCATACGTATAAAAAGTCAATTTCCATGAGCCCCTAAATAACGTTCGTTTTCGAAAATAAAATCGTTCGAACTAATTCCACAACTTTTCCAAGCTTCGTACTCGCTCCTACTATCGTGAAATCATTTCTAAAAATCCATGGAATTTAATTTGGATTTTCGGGGTATTACAGGCTACAACAAGTATCATCTCACTCATTCATACATCAAAACATCTCTAAGATGATCTAAGTTCTCTCTAGAGCAAACCTCTCTAAGAGCAACTCCTCTCCTTCTCTTTCTCTTATCGGTGATCACACTCCTAGTCCTAGTCTTCTCGGAAGCCGACTTTCAGTGCCACCAAACCCTCTGTCAAAGTGCTTCGGTCCTAGTCTCCTCAGGAGCCGACTGTAGTACCGCGACCACAACGGTTACGGAACCAGCCAAGCAAGGGTAACGCCCTCGCAAACCAGCTAAGCTAAAGTCATGCTTTAGCAAGTTCTTTATACTTCCCGGTGATTTTGCTCTGCTCAATCTGCAATATTGAGTATCGACTTGTGAACAAGAAGAAACTTCAGCAAAGTCCTCACCACGAGGCACAAAGAATCCCACGACGAGGTTGGTGCTCTCCTCGTCTACAATCTCTTGATAGAAGTCAGGTCAAGGGACACCCCCGACGACCGCACCCGAACGGTGCTGGCACGCCCACGCAAGAAAAGAGACTGTTGACCAGCTCAAGAAAAACTGGAGCCAAACACAAGTATTTTTATATTTCGATAAATATATAAATAGGAATTAAAAGAAAACGAAGAGAGAGAAAGAAAAACATTAATATAACATTTAAAATAAAATAAAAAATAGAGACACCAAAGTCAAAAGCGTGGCTTTTGGTTACTGGAGCCTGCAATAGAGGATACACTTTTTCATTCCGTGGCTGCACCGTACCTAATGACTTTTTGATACGGTTATCCATATTCTCTAGAGCAAAAGATACAGAAAAATTAAAGTGTTCTATAAGGCATATGCTAGTAGTGCTTCTACTTGTTGATTCAATTAAGTATGCACCTCGCCAACACCAAATTAACTTTGTTCACTTTCCTTACCGGCCGGGCTTCTTCTATCTTGCGCTGGTTTCTTAACATGCACACCGTTCCCTCCGCTTTAGTTCCTCGACAATCGATTAGCATTAAGGAAATGAACTCCCTAGCTGTCTAACTTGTCTTGTTATTACTTGACTTTCAATTGGAGTCTTTCATAATGAACTTAAGTGTTTTCTTTTGACTTGGGGTTTAATCTAAATTCCAGCTTTGTGGTGCTTATTCCCAAGGTTCAAGAAGCTGATGTTATCACTCAATTTCGGCCCATTGCTATGGCTAATTTTTCTTTTAAAATTATTACTCGCATACTGGCAGACCGTCTTGCTCCTATTGCTTCCAGGATTATATTGCCAAATCAATTTGGTTTTTTGAAAGGAAGACAAATCTCTGATTGCATTTTTCTGACTTCTGAGTGTGTTAACTTGTTGGATAATAAATGTCGTGGCGGGAATGTTGCCATTAAGTTTGATGTAGCAAAGGCATTTGATACTCTGAATTGGGACTTCCTTCGAAGAGTTCTTAATGCTTTTGGTTTTTCATGCAACTTTTGTTGAATGGATTAGTTCTATATTGGCATCAGCTCGGCTCCTCCTCGTGCTGTGAAAGTCCCTTCTCATGTTTTATTTGCTGATGATATAATGGTTTTTTGTAAGGGAGATAAAAGAAGCCTACTAAATCTTATGGCTTTCTTTGAGGAGTACGGACTCAACTCGGGTCAATTGGTGAACAAAACCAAGTCTCATGTTTATTTGGGGAAGTCAGCTCTTCATCGTCGTACTCTAATATATTCTTGGTTGGGTGTTTCAGTGGGTAAATTGCCTTTCATGTACCTTGGTGTGCCAATTTTTGTTGGCCGTCCAAAGCGAATTTACTTCCAAGTCTTGGCTGATCGAATTCGTAATGTTATGTCTAATTGGAGAGGGCATTCTCTTTCCATGGCAGGACGGGTAACTCTGGTCAATTCTGTGGTGGTTAGTATGCTTTCCCATAGTTTCACAATTTATGCTTGGCCAAGGACTGTATTGCAACAAGTTCGAAATTGGATGAGGAATTTTGTTTGGACCGGCAATGTGTCTTCTAGAGCCCATTATCCAGTCTCTTGGAAAAAGTGTTGTGCTCCATTGAAGGAGGGTGGTCTTGGAGTTCGTAATATTATGGCTCTTAATAAGGCTTTCCTCCTAAAAAAATTTTGGGATTTCTTAACTAAGTCTACACTAGCGGCTGCTTTTTTTTCTGCTCGGTTTCTTCAACGTTCAGGTCAGCCATGTTCTTACTATAAAAAATCATCTATTTGGCCTGGCATGCGACCCTTGTTTATGGATATTTTCTACAACTCTAAATGGTTAGTGGGCAATGGTCGATCAATTGATTTTTGGCATGGTCATTGGCTTAATGGTTCAGTTGTTGATAGATTGGGTATTGTGCATCCGCTTGGTAAATTATTATGTGCCAAAGTTTCTGATTTCATCAGAGATGGCTCTTGGTATTGCTCTACAAATTTGATTGCTGATCTTTCTGCACTTTGGTCAGAAATTTCAGCTGTTAGACTTCCTTATTCAGACATGGAGGATAAGCTGGTGTGGTTGGATTCTTCTGATGGGAGTTTATCTTTATCTATAGCCTATGAGTTCAAGAGGAGTAAACAGGCAATTGTTCTTTGGGATAGATGGGTTTGGCGTCAATGCTTTCGTCCTCGAAACTCTGTTACTTTATGGAAATTTCTTCATGGTAAGCTTTTAACAGATGATCTCTTACTTCAGCGAGGCTTTTCTTTTGCTTCTATGTGCTCTCTCTGTCATGCATCTGCTGAGACTGCCCACCACCTTTTTTTTGAGTGCTCTTTCTCTATGAAGGTATGGTCTGCAGTTTTATCTTGGTTTAAAGTCAGTATTCATTTCCTGGATATATATGATTTCTTCTCTTACCCACTGCAACATGGTTTTGGTACTCAATTGCAATTGCTATGGTGGGGAATGATGGGAGCTGGCTTCTACTCTCTTTGGGAGGCTAGAAATTCTATCCGTTTTGATGAGCGTCGCTTAACTACTGATTATTTGATTCGCTCTATCAAGCAGCAAATTCGAGAGGTTGATTCTTGGGGTTTAGGAATTATGCGTAACTCAGTAGATGAGCTTTGTATTTTCAGTGCTCTTAGAATCAGCGGTAGAGCCTCAAGATCACATCAAATTCGTGAGGTAAATTGGCATGCTCCTTGTGCTTTTCAATTAAAGGTTAATACAGATGGTGCTGCTCGTGGGACGCCTGGACTCGCGGGCTATGGAGGTATTTTTCGTGATCACTTGGGTAATTGTATGGGTTGTTTTGCTGGTTCCTTGGGTATTGCTACTGCCCTAGAAGCAGAGCTTCAAGCCATTATTCATGCAGTTTCAATAGCATCAGGAAAAGGATGGACTTCTCTCTGGATTGAGTGTGATTCAGCGGTAGCAATTCACTTTCTTGCCAATAAAAATTACTCAGTCCCTTGGCGTCTAAGTGTTGATTGGGTCAATTGTTGTACCATTCTCTCCTCTATGCAGATTCAGTTTTCACATATTTATCGAGAAGGGAATCAAGTGGCTGATTGCTTAGCTAACTATGGGGTGGATCATGAGGGGCATTATTGGTGGGACTCTTGCCCTCCTTGTGCATCAGCTGCCTTTGTTCACAATCTGCAAGGGTTACCGAATTTCCGTATTAGCTAATTCTGAAGTGCTTGAATATTGATTTCATGCAACGGTTGTTTCTGCTGCATGATTGCTCTATTCATTAGTTCGTAACTATTTTAGCTCAGTGCTCACTTTGAGTACTTTATTTCATTTTGTTTTCAGAGAGATTTTAGTTCTTGTCCCCCTCTCTCTTCTTGTGTTTTCTTTTCCTTTTTTAATAAAATAAAATAGAGGGATGGGCGGTGGGTTCCCGGTTGCGATGGCCCCCTTTCTTTCGAGATTGTGGGTGGGTGCCAGTCACCCCATATCGGCTGTCGCAGAGGAACTAATATCGCCTAATACTCTATTTAATTGCTAAAAAAAAAAAAAATGATAAACGCTCGACACTTCCTTTGAATAATCGGATTGAAAAGCAAGCGATGCATAAGCTAATAAGCGTAATAATTGATGCAAACAAGATGCATGAAGGAGAAAAGTAACTATAGTAATTAAGGGCCAAAGAGGAAGGAGATGATAGAGAGAACTAAGGGCCGGGAAAGTAATTGTAGATTAAGGTAGTACGTGATTCATTAGTTGGAAGGACCTTCAAAGTTCCTAATGGCATGCAGTTTCTTTCACCCAATACCTAAACTATTAATGTTGGGCATCCCTGGTATCAGTATAATCAAATTATTCATATCAATGACAATTGTTCTTGTTTTAATACATGAAGCGTAATAATACAAACTAATAGATAATTAAGGCCTTGACCTAACTTATTATATAATTCGGATACAATGCATCTTCGACATCATCTTGTTAATTCTTTTTGTTAATGATGTGATAGCGCTATAACGTCCCGCATCATCCATGGAAATTTAATTTACTTAAGATAGAGTAAGGTTTAAGCTTTAAAAATGTCAACTGAATAAGCAACTTTGGAGGAAGATGTAACGACTACATGTTACTTTTGGGAACTTTACTTATAGAGTAATTAATTAATATATTTCTTTCTTTCTACCTATAGCTGATTATAGAAGGGTTTCTCCTTCAACATTTAAGTCTCAATGCACCCGAGAAACCCTAAATCCGGACATCAGAGTTTGCAGAAGTCCAAATGCATTATTTGCTTACTTTACCACTCCAAAATATTAAATATAGTGACCGGGACTAGAGTAGCGGCAGGTGAGGGTTAGGTACTAAGGTTTTCTGTTAATATATAATTAATATTGTAGCTTACAGTAGTCGCATGTAAAATATTATCATTATTCATACTAGCCCTATAACATGTGCTCCGCACATGTCAATTGACTTTTATTTATTTATTTATTTTTAAATTAAAAAAGTTATAGCAATTTCTCTCTTAATTTTAGGGAAGCTTCTCCTTTTTTCATAGGAGGTATTGCAAATTTTTCAAATATGATATAGTGTATTGACTATCTTATCTTCATATAGAAATAATTTATTTATTAATATTTATATTATGTGAGGGCATATATGGTAGTTCAAAAATTTAACTATTCCATGAAGAATGGGCTTAATTATATAAGATTTATTTATTAATAGTTATATTATGTGAGGGCATATATGGTAGTTCAAAAATTTAACCATTCCATGAAGCATTGGCTTAATTATATAAGATGTCCTAGGAACACAAATACATTATTCTTACCGGCCGGTTAATATATCTAGTTGTATAATTAAGCATGGCAAATTGGCAATCCAGTGAAAATGTGCTAAAAGCTAGCTCATATATAGACTCATAGTCATTGTTGTATGGTATTGTTAATTGTGATAATTCATTTTTCTTTCTTTCTTTATAAAATGATAAAACACTAGAAAATGATGAAGGTCCATTTTTCTGTTGTTGGGGCAACACAGATTTGGTAGGAGCAACGTGTATCCCTCTTTTCAAATTAGCAACAAAATTTTGAGATACCTAAATAGGAAGGGGAAGGGTCATGCACTAACAATCAAGGGATCGATTTTCTATGGGTCTCGTAAACTAAGCTCTCCGGTTGTGCATAAGTACATTGAGAAACATCTAGTTGCAATCGAGTTATACGTATAAAATTCCCCAAAACTTTTTCGCAAGAGGCCACCATTTGCGTACGCTCCCGAGTAGAGAAGAATTAGTTATAAAGAAACTTCTCCTTCATTCCACGGAAGCCGCGGCCCAAATTTGGCAGCAAATTAATATTTGTGTTGCTATTTGGAGGATTAATTACTAGTTAACAAGTTAATTAATTAAGATATTTGCACCTAAATTGTGTTTGGAGTTTGGACGCATATGTTTGTGATAGAACAGGCCATGCAAAGGAAAAGTAGAAAGTTAGGTACTGTTTGCTCATGGATCCGAGTTGGATGTCAATCAACATATATGCATGTTCTTCTGGTCGATCCTTAACTTTACATTGTTTCCAGTCGAATATATTAGAAACCCTAATCAACTTTTGACTAGGACGTGGAGAAGAACAAGATGGTAGGTTAGGTGAAAGATAAGATATTTCACAACGTACAAATAATTAACTTAATTAATTAGGTGACCTCAGTAGTTAGCAGGAGAAGAAAAACAGAAAAAAACAGAGGAAGTGTCTGGCCAGCAGAGAAAGAAAGAAGAAGGTGGTGATCGACGTCCAAGTCTGTTTCCTTCTGGTATCTTTGCTATACATTATAAGGCTATTATAAAACGGACTGTCGTCGAGGAACGGTGGTGTGGGTTGGTGGAGCCCAGAAGCAGCGGGAAGGTGGTGGGGGTGGGGCCACCGCCGCAAGCGAGCACATGAGCCAAGGTCGGACGGCTGCCAACTACAGCCCAGAAACGAGGGGAGTTGGTAGCGTCTTCGACAGAGACCCTCCTTTCCTTTTCAATCAGAGAAGGAAAGGAGACGACGACATGGAACCCTATTTTTCTGCCTTTTTGTGTTGCCCTTCGATCACCCAACCATTTACAACGCTGCCATTGCATGTTAACCAATCACTGTTTTCTTCACTAGCGTAGTTGATTTAGACCTAACATATATTCTTAGAGAATAAAGCTCGATCCATTTCAATGGAAACCCTTGCTAGATAGGGATTTAGTGGGCGTTATAAAGTTATATCTTCTGGCAACAGATGTACTTACCTCAAATCCATATATATATTCAAGTGTTGATTAAGTTCATGTGCGTATAGACCTAAAAGCTAATCCTTTACAATATAATTCAAAAGAACAAAAAACAAATCTAAACCTGCCAAATTTAAATTCTTTTCAAAATTACTTTATCCATGCATATAGAACCTAAGATATACTTCAGTTTGTAAATGTTTGAATAACAGTTGAAGTCTAAGATTTATATATATTTAGAATCTATTTATAGGTAGGTACTTCATATAGAGGGTAAATAATATTAACATCAACTAATAAATGAATTCACTCGAAAGGGTAAAGTTGCATAAGCTACTGCTTTAAGAGAAGGTCTTCATACAACATTTCTTCAAAATGTCTCTAACGTAATTGTGGAAGGAGATTCAAAGTTTCTAATTGACAGTATTATGGATAGATCTTCTGTTCCTTGGTGCATAAATCTTTTAGTTAGGGATATCAAGAAGTTGACTTCTCAGTTTCAGTCTATAGTTTTCAAACATATATTTAGAGAAGCTAATTTTGTAGCTGATCAACATACCAGTTGTTACCTATAACCATCAAAATCCTAAGCTCTGGATTTCGCGTCTTCTCTTTTCTGTGTTTTTCATTTGGATCAGCTGAGAGGGGTTGCTGTTCGCGATTTTTCTTTGTAACTTCTTTCTGTAATAAAAAAAGAAAAATTAAATGAATTCACTCAATTAAATATTTAAGCAGTTGTTTCAAGGAGAATAAGGTAAGAACTAAGAACTCATAAGTATTTTAGTGAATATACCTACTTCTGGACACATGCCCACAATTTCTTAATGATACATCAAGCCATCAAGGCAATGTGAATAATAGTTGGCTACATCAAACTATTTGACATTCAATTTCAATTTTATTGATGGGAGAAGAAGATAGGGCACGATAATGGTGAGGTATTATTAGTCTTACACATGCACATGGACCCTATTGCACATTTTTGTCATTAAGTTGGACATGTTGTGATCTAGCAACAGTTGGGATATTGTACCTTTCTACCAAACCATGTTGAGTATATGAGGCACTTTGCTTAATTATTGAAACCCTGAGGTCACTTAAGTAAAACCCCAAGGATCCAGAAGAATTATGACCCAAAAAAAAAGGATCCAGAAGAAAACCCTATAGGACCCATTTGCAAGAGAACCCATTAAGAACCTAATAAGGTGTAACAGTAATAATTAGGAGACAATTGCATAATAATAAGGGAGAAGAATGAAAAATATCTCGATGGAAGCTTCCGATGCTTCTACCTAACACCTTTGAAAAAGAAAACGCAAAGGAGCGCAAAAGGTTGAAAAGTATGCTACTTTTTCTCTCAATGTGGGATGGCCTTTCCTTTCCTTCCCTTTCCTCTGTTTATGTTATAATTTCAATTTTACTTTTCGTATTTTTTGGAATTTTGTTGTGTGTCCTTTTGTTCATGACCATCTCTATGTCTTGGACTCTTGAATTCGCCTTTTGGGAAATGGGAAGTCTTTCTTCTTTGGGAGATTTTGTCTGCCTCTGTTAATCCATGAAACCATGATAAGTATTCTGATTAGTATAAAATAGAATTGTTACTATGATTGGAAAATTGGTGGTCACGGATTAAGTCTAAACCAGAGAAACAGAGGCCAGCTAGGGCACTACTAGCTCGATCGATGAATTTGATTTTGTCGTTCTGGTCGGACCCAAGTGACATAGCCAATTGAATTAGATGCTTGTTGATAAAAATTGGATGGTGGGTGTGACTCACTGACCTCCACTTTGGTCAAATTCATGATCATGATCATGATCATGATCATGATCGAGGCAAGCAGCATGAGAACTATAACCATATAAAAAGCCCATGTAACTATAGTGACAGGTAGTAAATTACTTTGATTGTTATATAAGGAGGTACGACGTAGTTGAAATTGTTGCTTTAGTAGTTAAGCATATGATCCGGTGTATTTTTAGTCAGTTGGAACGGAAGTTTTATATTTATTTACCTTTAATTAATTATCAAATGAAATTTGGTGCATTTTCTGTTAAACAGCGGAAGTTTTATGTTTATTATTTTTAATTAATTATTAATTGAAATTTACATGAGTCGGTATACTCTCGGTTAAATGCTTCCTAATCATTTACTTCGAGCAATAGCGAATGTCGCTATCAGGAGAGACTCGAGAGGAGAGTGGAGGCAATATCTAGGGTTGCTTTATTTGGGGTCAACGAGTCGACTCATAGTAACTACGGTCACAATTTTAAAGATTATAAATGTGTATGATCCATATTGGACACATAATTAGACTTTTGCTACCTAATTAATGTGGGAAGAGAGTGGATAACCGACTAGGGTTATTATGTGTGGCCTACTTAAGGTTTTCTAGTCATTATGACGATAGAATTTCTATATATATTGTCAGTGCGCAATGAGAAGTTAAGCTGTTCATACGAATCTATGCTTATTACTTCATTAACGTCTTGTATTTGATCGTATAAGGGTGACACACCGGTGCCCTAATCATCTAGAGCTTTTTGTTTCTAATCGTAGGTTTTCTCCAGTCCTATTCTCATGCAACACAAACACTGTATAATATATAGGTCTCCAATTCAGATCCCTAATTCTCTACTCTCCAAACAGCAAATTATCAAGAACAATAAATATTGAAAATTACGCCAGGCAATAATCAAACATTATGATACACAACAGATAGATCTATAGAATGGAAAATTCTTTAGCTAATAAATAATGGCCTTTAAGTAATCAAGCTCATTGCCTATTAGAATTATTAGCTTTAGATTTTAGACCCAATTGTTTTTGCCAATATTGTTTATTTTCATCTATCCTTACTAATCAGTTCCAACTATCTGGGCATATATACTCTAGTGTTCTTAAGCCAATGCGGATCAAGTACGAAATGACTAGATCAAAACAAGAGTCTATCTGTCATTCTAAACCGAAGAGGAGACTAATTTTTAGGTTACAGTAGCTGACAAAACTATGAAATCTGGTAGCTCTACTTTTCTAGGTATAACCGTATAACATAACAATCTGGTTCTAAATGAAGTCAACAAATAAGGGCTTCAACTCTTCTGGCTATGATCAAGTTGTAAAGGTGTGCCTCTTAATTGGATCAAATAATTTCAAGCTTCGATCAAGTTGTTCGGAAGTCAAGCAATTTGTGCCCTTCAGCTGCCCTTTACAAGGGGGTTCAATGGAAGGTCCTATACTGAATTAATGAAAGATGAAAAAGAATAGAGTTGACTCTTCAAGTCTAATCAATTTGTTAGAAGAGACTTTAATTCATGAAAACCAATTTTTATATAATTATGATCACCGACTTCGTATATCGTACTCCAACGATATATACTTCTCCGGCCTGTTCTCTCCATGTTGTTAAATCTGTTATGCCCCATTACATACTTAATGGAGGTAGCTGGTGACACCAACCTGCAAACAAATATTACAAGTAATGTTACATAAAAAAATAAGTATTTTCTTGTCAAACAATTCATCATTTTATACATCTAAACCCTAATTCTTTACAATTTTTCTTGCTTGTGAGTCCGGACTTATTGTTGAACCTTACAGTTGATTACGGATTGTACGTACCTCTTTAATACTAATACAAGGTCTATGCGCTCCACACCTATTCTCTTTAGTAGAAGACTTACAAATGATGGATGTCGAATTGGTTTTCCAAGCTTTGCAGTGATTCGGTGACTATAAGGATGTTGATCTTATTAATTTCATTCAAAATGTATGTGATGGCTTTTGCTTATGCTTTCGAGCTACCAAGTGATTCTAAAAACCCAAAGTTTACTATATGGAATGGCTACCGTATAGTAACTATAGGCTACCACAGGACACGATGAATGACTAATATATATTTCCTCTCGAATGGTTCAAAGTTCTAACTCGAAGGAGTTCCTACAAATAAGGAGAAGAAAACTCAAATAAGGGCGGGAAATGTAGCTAGATATGGTCTTCATTTTGCAAATGCAATAAATAGTAGGGTATGGTAGGTTGGGTCAAGGCCACCATCGAGATAATTTAAAGGGTAAGAGGTTGGTAGAGGGATGGTAGTGGTACTACGGACAGTTGTTAGTTCCTTCACGCTTTTTAAATAGTTCTTTTCGGACCTTTAACTGAGAAATGATAGGTTGCCCACCACTCCCTATCTTCCTTATTTCTCCTCCTCTCAGAGCTTATCCATTTCCTTTCCGTAATAAAAATCCCATGCCTTCTTCAACAACAAGACAAACCCCCCAATAAAGAATCTATGAATCAATTTCAAAATTCAATTATTAAAATTCATTGTAAATTTAAAAAAAAAAAAAAAAAAACCATATATGTGAATTTGAATATCTAGTTATCTACGATTGAAGAGTACTTGTTGTAGCATAAGAGTGATAATACACAAGATTTAGAATACCTCTTTCTCCCCTAGCTTTTTTGATGCAGGAAAGAACTTAACAAAAGCATAACATTTACATCTAAAACCCCTTTCCGCATCCTCTTTCATTATTTGATCCAAATAAAAATGCGACCTTAACCTCTCTTTTCTCATCATGCAAATTGAGATGAAGATGCATCATGGCTCAACTTAACCAACTCATTCATTTACAACAAAATTAACTTCTCTCTTCCCTTAATTTGGGTGCACATTTGAATAGCGCAAGTACAAGTAGATTATTTACCAACTCTTTATTTACTTTGCTGCAGGTAGCAACAACCACCATAACATAGAGCAATAAACACCATTTGAAAATTGTCCCCAAAAGAAAAGGAAATAAAAATAAAAGAACACCAGTTGAAGATTTGGTGTGAGCCTGACAACCCAATTTGTCCTTTCAAGAGGAAAGAAGTAAAAGATAATTTTTTTTTTTTTTTTTGGAAACAGAAGACGATTCACATTCAGATAAATGATCTGGGGAAATCCCAATCAGCTGTACTGGTATTATACTAAATATGCTCTAATAGTCAATAAAAATTAGAGACATAATAAGAGAGGGAAAACATACAGAGAGCTCTCAAGAGATTATCTCCATCTGATTTCTCCCCCACTCAACTTAGAACTACATATTACAATTTCATGACTCCAACTAATCAATCTTATTTCATCTCCAAGCTTCTGTAATCCAACACCCCATTTTTCAATCCCAAGAAATCATAAGCAATATTACTAGTGCCGGCACTTGTGGCACCAATATTATCAATCCCACAGCTACTGCAACTCTTTGAGTCCTTTAACCCCAAACTGCAAGAAAAGCAGACACCTCTTCCCCCACTCTTCAAAGACTCAGCTGGTTTGGCCTGGCTAGGAGGACTAATTCTAAGCTCGAGATTCAAATCTGGACACTTCTCTTGAACTGGGTTTTTTGAGTCTTTGCTGCCCACAATCCCAATACTGGTGCTGATTTTCTGATCTTCTTCTTTAATAGCAGAAGAAGCAGCAAAAGAGATAGTGGTGGTTGTGGCAGAGTCCTGAGGTGTTTCATTGAGTGGTCTGTGAGTTGCAGGGTCAATACCTCTTGTCAAAAGCTTCCTTCTTATATGGGTATTCCAGTAGTTCTTTATCTCATTGTCTGTTCTTCCCGGTAGTCTCCCAGCAATCAAAGACCATCTGAAACAGAATCCAAACAAAACCCATTAATGTTTAAGAACTTGAAAAAGTGTGTGTCTTTTTGTTCTCATAGTGGGACGACGAGGTTACTAGTAAATAATTTTCCATAGCCCTTACTTGTTCCCGAGGAGGCTATGGAGCTTGATGATGAGCTCATCTTCTTCTTCAGTGAAATTTCCGCGCTTGAGGTCCGGTCTGAGGTAGTTGATCCACCGCAGCCTACAGCTCTTGCCGCAGCGAAGAAGGCCGGCTGCTTTAGGCAGAGAGCGCCAGCAGCCTTCGCCGTGAGCTCGGATATAAGCAATGAGGCGATCATCTTCTTCTTTGGTCCAAGCTCCTTTGTTCGTGTGAGCCTTTTCACAGCAAGGAGATCTCCCCATTAAGCAAGTTCAAGAGTTTGGAGAGTTGGAAGTAGTAGCTGTTGTTGTTGGCTTTGGTTTTTATTTTTATTGTAGCAGAGTGGTGGTGGAAACTGGAAATGGTAGAGGAGTTTCTATTTGTATTTGCTGAAACATAAAGGCCGGCCCTTGTGGAGGACTTGGCGTATGATTTTATAGGCTTTTGACTAAAAGAGAGGGAGAGGGAGAGAGAAGGGACCCTAATTGCTTCTAGATGCGAGTTGGTGAGACAGGTTAGAGGGAGTGGCTGGTGGCCTCTCTTCACTTGATGATATTATGGCATCAATCACATATAATAAGTTAAAGGGACATTAACTGAGGCCCTACAGGTAACCTTCAGGTAGGTGTAAAGTAAAGTACATATAATATGAGAGAAGATGGGTGAGATTTTTCCGATGTGTTCTATAATGTTTTAGAGTTTCAAATTTTAAATCGTTCATTGCGTGAGATATATCGTAAATACATTTTTAACTTCGGAATTTTAATAATTCAGAGCACCGTAGAGACTTCTTTTCTAGAAATTCTTTTTTTTTTTTTGGTTACTCTTTTCTAGAAATTCTTTGTGATCTGCTGGTCCAAAAACTATAGGATAAAATAAATTCGAGTCTGCCTCACTAGACAACATAATATGATTAAAATAATGGTGTAGTTGGCAGGTAACCAATTGGACCATTTACACTGACCATGAGACTTGATTTGAATTTTGATTATTTCAACTGGTTTTAGCTTTGAATTCTTCAGAGCTTCCAATGGAATGTCATCATGAGCCAGCTGATCAGTAAATGTAGATTGCAGGTGGTAGAGTGGGAATTACAAGCATATGTTGAACTGAGGCAGATTCATAAACCAATGAATTCTTTTATAAGTTTGTTGGTAGTGGGTTTTTGGGAAGAAATGTCCCAAGTGGTTTGGCTATTCTCGTGCATAAGTACAGAGATGGTAGTTGTGGTTCTTTATTCTATTGGTAAATGCATGAGAGAGAGAGAGAGAGAGAGAGAGAGGGCTTCTAGAAGAGCTGGAAGAGATGATGAAAATAAAAGGAGGGAGAAGGGTATAGGAAAAGGTAATGAGTGTGGTTGTAGTTGTATGTGGGCTTTGGTTCACCCTCCACTTTTCCTTTTCATCCCCAACCTTGTGGTGCAAGTTTAGGCAACAAAAGGGGGTAGGGTTAGGAATGGGAAGGTGTTGATTCACCTTTTTGTTGTTATCACCCTTCCCAATTTGCATATTATTTGTTACCCACCACACTACACCACAAATGCACTCTCTCTCTCTCTCATCATGGAATTCAAGTGGAAGGTAGGAGTTAAAAGGATCATGGGCAGAGGTTGTTTTCATAGGGGGGAGAGTGAGAGAAAGGTCCACTTGTATTATTGTGTGTATTTCTTTCACCTACCTTTTTTCATCCTTTCTGAACTATCCTGGCAGGCACCCTAGTCCAAAGTCTGCCCCTTTCCCTCTGATGTTGAACCCTTTGGCATGATTTAATGATTTTTGATCTCATTTCCCCACAAACTACTTGCTCTCCTTTCCTCTCAAAACCCATCCATAGCCCTTGCATTAAACCCATTGGTCCATAATCTAGCAACAGAAAAATCCCACAAAGACAAAAAAGCATAATCAAGAAGATGTAGTTTGTTAAACTTAGTGTAATAACTAGAGTGCACAAAGTACTACTTTCTTTTCATCTCAAAACCCACATGTATAACCCTAGCTAGCAGATCGAAGAGGGTGCCACCATTTCGATTCATTAATTAAAATATTCAATAGATAAAGTGTTCAACCAATTGTCTTAGAGAAATTAAGATAATCATAACTGAACCAGCAAAAGATAATAGCATGTAACTCATCGAAATAAGATGCAACTAGAGTGCATTGATTGATTCTAACCTCTCCAGCAATCTCCATTCTCAACGAATTGCACTCAATGATAGCACAGTGTTAGGCTGTGTGGATGACACCGGTGATTAAGCAGCACAATGGTCTCTGTCCGCAACCGGTTTTTCCTACATTAGCACATGGACAATGAAGCACAATTAGACAACAAACGTGGAATAAAGAATCAAATCAGAAATAGAATTAGGTAAAATTGGTTAAGGGACTTGATCAGGGTCTCTCGTGGTTCTGGATCGAGGAACAATTTCACACAATCTGTGGTGACCAAGCCAGCACATTAACACGTGGAGATCATGCATGTGCTTAGGTATTGAGCAAGACTCGTGGGACAGTGGGGGACTGTCCTGTGAAACCCTTTACCTACCTCTTTGGCCGCCCTCCCCTTCCCATGTGGGGCTCTTTGTACCAAAGCAGGGGTCTATTTTTCAATGACCCACCAATGGTGGATAAACAGCTTCATAAAAATTGGGGTTCCTCCTAATAATACGTTCCTAGTTTGGGTACCCATTTCGATATAGACAACACACAACAGCTTTTCCCTTCTCATTAATTTCCAACGATATTAGGGGAGGCTGGACTTCAATCCAGTCCCTCAAGATGGCAACCTTCTACCATCACCAACCAAACCATGTTTTAGGGATTTAACCAAAGACAGGTAAGCACATAAATGACACAAAGAAGGTGATCCAAGAAGAATGACAACCGGAGTGAAGTAGGTCAAGTACTCCATCAGGAATAAAGATTCCTCGGCGGATCATACCAGTTTACAAAGCAGGTGCTAATCTGATGTAAGAACTAAGAAGAAGAATACTGAAAGAAACAAATCTGTTGAACAAGCCAGTATGCCTCATCATTCGATAACCAACTTTTTTTGTAGGATGTCATATTCTGTGATTATAACTACTCAAGTCAGCTGTGCACTATATTGTTTACTTCAAAATGACTCAAAGTTTCACTTGTATGTTTCTAGTAGTAAATGTACCAGCTAAGCTGCACGGAAGAATGGGATATTAATGTTATCAAAGATATGAAGTACAGACCTCTCTCAATCTAAGCGAACGAAAAAATAAAGAAACAAAATTCAATGTCACTTATTCATAAGGGATCCAGAGTAATCAGCAAGCAAGTCTACATTCTTTTGCGAGCTTCATATAAGTAGCCCAGGATCACGACAGCAGCACAAACTGCAACTCCAACTGCGCCTTGTGCTATTATGGTGCTATCCTTTGCAATAATCTTGGAGGAACTTGTAGTAAACCCAAGCTCAGAGAGTTTCTTATGTGATTCAGCATAATCTCTGAAAAATGCCTCCTCATCCTGCCATATGCCAAATTTTAGCAAAGGTGAAAAGAGAAAGCATATCAAATAGAAACATATCACAATCAGAACAGTATTTCCCATCTCTTATCCTAAAATTCTTTCCCTGCCGTCTTTTCAAGGTAAACTCACTCCTAATCCATGTCCCATGGGGAATTTTGATACCCCATCCTTACATGTGGGAACTCCTTTCTTTTCCATATAAACATGGACATTTAGAACAGTAATTGATCTATACAATGTGAGTTCTAAAATGAAGAATCAAATAAAGCATTACCTAACTTAACGAATAACAATGATACTTTATAAAGTAAGAATGTATGAAAACTGGACAGCACAGGTCACCAATCATCCTCATCTCCATCAGTGAATCACCCATTTTGGGCAGGGACTAGAACCCACCAATGCGCATCCCTAGCTAAGCATCTCACTGAAATAATTCATTTCATTCAACCAAGAACCAGATTGGGAGAATCATATTCACTCCAAATGGTTCCCAAAATAACCTTAGTGATAGCAAGTGCGAAATTTAACCAAATTAGCCTCATATTAGAAGTGGCACAGTCACCTGAAGAGCTCTTCCATTTGCATAGTACAGCAATGAGCCCCAGGTCTAACCCAGTATTAATCAGTCACCACAGCAAAGTCCATTATAAAATTGATTACACTAATAAGTAGCGGATCATCAAGTTTATGTCAATGCAGAAGTCACAGGGACTTTCATTTAAAAAAAAAAAAAAATCGCAGGGACTTCATAAAACTTAGACCACAAGCAACAATAAAAGAAAGCTATTATACTCGAGTGCGCTCCATTCCTAGTTCATAAGAACAAAAGCTCTTAATCCAGACCAAAACTTGTTTTGGTGGGATTGTTTACAATTTACCAGGGGTTAATAAAAAGTAAGCCATCATATAAATAGCTCAATCAAACTCTACCAATTTCCAGTGGTTCACAGGTTAGGGTTGACCAGATTATGAGCCAAGGGAACATCGGTGAGGCACATTTGATACTCTTGTAAAGGTAGCACCAACTTCTATATAATAGTAAAAGTAGTTCTAAAAGTTCCAAGACTGTTAATCAAGCAGGGCTGTGCTATGCAACCTTTCAAGCAGTAAAATAGAACTAAACAAACTCAAATTACCTTTGCATATAGCTCAACATATTTACGGAACTCAGCATCATCTAACAGAGCTGTATCTGATGGGAGTTTCAGCAATCCCTCTGATTCCCCTTTCAGCAATTCTCTGGTATCAACAATGAGTACACATGCATTCAGAATTTCAGACCAAAATGGAAAGAGTACAAATGCATGACAGACATGCATGCATAATAATATGAAATTATGAAATTTTCATCGTCATGTTTAAGTCTTACACGAAGTATGAGTTATCAAACTTCAGGGGTTCCTGAGTCCAAGGACCATCAAAACCAGATCTCTCTGGATGTGCCCTTCCCTATAAGACCATAAAAGATTAACAGAATGAGCATGTAATCTATCTAATACCAAAGAAAAGCCATAAAGAGAAACAAAAGGAAGATTTACCAGCGTATGAGCCCCAGAGAGTGCAACAATATCCTTGTCCGATAACCCCATTCGATAGAAGATGTCCCTCAGATGTGGTGCACCTATAATTGGAATCCAATCGACAGAAGAAGAATTCAACATCCAAATTTCTTAACTGAAATTGCACAAGCAACGCAAACAAACAAACAAACAGGCATCTTCACCCAAGCATCTAGCATTCTTAAGTACATTAACAAAGTTAGAAGATAAGGTGCCCTGGAGGGGATGGTTGAGTTCAACATGGAAGCAAGCAGCTTCTAGAAATGAAATGGGTTAACAGGACACAATGCATCCCAGTGCTTCAAAAATAATTCTTATAACTTGTAAGTATATTTCAGAGTGTATTTGAAGAAAAGCTTTACTTCCTAGTTTCTCAAAGAACATCACAGTGTTTTGACAAAAAGGAATAAATAAAATGAAAAAAAAAATTTGGAAAGCCTGAGTTGTTGTTGTTGTAATACAAGAACAGCATTTTGACGCCTAGTATTAAGCGATGTAAAGAAACTGTCCACAACTACGAATCAATGACAGTATAGTTGCATTAAAAGACCACCATATGTAGGACCATGCACTGTGCACACAGGTGACATGCGACTTGCATCACTTCAGTCTCCCCGTGCATCATATATATATATTTTTTTCACAATTTCACCTCTAAACTACATAAAAGAAGACCTCAGTACCGAATCCATCCCATCACGCAATAATGCAAACTTCTATCGCATGGAAACTCAAGCTATGTATACAGAACAGAAATTGGAAGAAAATAATGAGTTGACATGATTGAGATGGCAAAATAAGATCTGAAATGCTCTCTTCTTTGTTCTCCTCATCTTGCACTACAACAACACCAAACAGAATGCTAATATATTACAGAAATGTTATTACGAACTGCTCATCTAGTCTAACTAGAAGATTCCAAAACCTCAATGGATAACATTCACGAATCTACGATCCACTCAAGATGCTAGCATAAAGCAAACTGGACGACCAATATATTTGCAAAGGTTGTATAAAACTTGCAAAAAATATCTAAGGTATTGCAACAGACCTCTTTTCGCATCTGGAAGTCTTCCTTCTTTGGGAGAAATTTTTGAATCCTAAACATAACAACAAGACGCTTAGATAGAAATATTTAACAAGCAATTATGAGGAAACTAGCTACTTTCTTGAAATAAGAAAGAAGTGACCAGTTCATACCTTCCTGCCAGGAGTGAAATCAATGGTGGGGCCTCCAGTGACCTCAACAGCAACAACACCAGCAAGCTAAAAATAAAGTAATTTTGTCCTTTAATAGCTTCATTGAAGAATCCATGCTACGTCTAAGAAATTTAAGGAAAATACTTGTATTATCATTTGCAAACAGAGTCACTTTTTAAAACTACAATCACCTGGTACAGGTCTGCATAAGTAATCCTTGGATGCTTAGACTTCACTTCCTCTGACATCAGAAAGAGAACCACCATCCATATAAGTATAAAGAATAACGTACTGAAATAATTAGATGTGACTAACAAATGCATCAATGTAGTTACTGTAAATTTTAATTATACTATCTTACATTATAGCCAGAAGCATAGAAATTTTCACAGTGTTGTTACAAATACACACATTTGTGACAACCGAAATATAGACATGCTTATGTTATTATCATTCCCCTGTACAGGTTCTTGTTACAAATGGGGGTCTAAAGCTAACCAAACTAAGCAAATTCCTCCAGTATTCTCCGTTACATATACAAGATAGTAAAACCATCTAAAACCCAAGAGAATATCCTGTCAACAAGTACTTGAGCTATCCGAATTGCAAACAAGATTTCTATCTTTGCTCCCAGTTCACAGCTAAGACAGAATACATTCCTCAAGAAAATAATTACAGGTATGCAAACAACAATCACAAAACCAATTCTCACTTCTCATATACAGAATTCACCAAGATCAAGATTAACAAGAAAAATAAGTCAATCAAAGATTAATATACGAACAATATGAACATACCGCAAAAATCAACAGCTTTCTTCAATCCACTATTAGAGCCATGAGTATACTCTTCTTCATTCCTAATGGAACCGTTAGGCCCACCGGTCTTCGTCTTCGCATCGTAAGTACCAGCATCGTGCCACCTACAAACATTCACATCACGGCGATTACAATTCAAACAAAATCCGTACAAGTAATCACATGAAAGTATGAACACAGTTACGTTGAAGACGCAGAAAACGAAGAACAAGCCGAACGGTCTTCAGTCAACTGAGAGAGACAGAGACAGAGAGAGAGAGAGAGAGAGAGAGAGAGAGAGCGTACGCTAGTCGGAGCATGATCGGAGCGCAGTTTCTACTGGAAATGAGAGCACGGAGATCACGGCGAGCCTTATCGATTTCTTTGAGGTAATCTTTGTCGACGACCGGCGACGCCATCGGAGCAAGGACGGAGGGCTACTGCGGCGACTCGGAGTGAAGAGGAAACGATCAGAGAGAGAGAGAGTGTGAGAGTAATGAGAGCGATGAAAGAGAAATGGCTATAGACAAGAGTGAGGTTGTTAGACTTGATCACGCGCGCTCCACCAGCCCCATTGGATAACTTGATTTTTTTTCATCCATTTCTAGAATTTTCTGACCCAAGAAAATTCATCTCTGAATTTTATATCTCTTTGCAGCTTTGCTTGCGTCGAAAAATAGTAATTGAGACTAAAATTCTAATTAGGAGATTAAAATAGAGTTTTGTTAAGTTTTGTTACATGTAATCTTGGTCTAATGATATTTTCTATCTACTAGTGGATGAGGTTCTAAGTTCAAATCTCTTTCTCAAAATAAAAGAAAAAGAAAATTGCAAGTTTCGCAGTCAAATTCGGACACATAACTTTAATCCATGCTCCATAAACTTCTACTTGTTAACTTCCACCGATACCTAGAGCGTTAACTTCCATAGATACCTATAAGAGAAACTTAGGCTCCATTTAAGTGGTACCTAAAAGAGTATAAGCAGAATAGCATATAGAGCGGTGCACCTTTCAAGAAGTGCATGTCCAAGTATTTCTCGAATTAAACCCTTTTTTTTTTAATCTTTTTTTATCCTCACCCTAATCATCCCTGTTGCTAGTGAAATTTTAACTTGTGACATTCACGGTGTTAGTTAGGTCAGCTAACAAACATGCCAAGACTCACCGACTACCTTCAAAGGAACTTTTATAATTCATCAAAAGCACTACTAGTATTTTCATCCCCCTATCTCTAATCGCAGTAAGATTTGAATCCGTAATCTACGTACTGAACAATTTTGTTTGGGTTATAATAATTCTAGTAAGCAGAAAATTTTCTAGTTTCTTCAACTCAATTTTTTTTTCTTTAGCCAGCTTCTAAATCTGCTCAATCTAGTCTCACAGTTCTATGAGATTACAAAATAGAGGGTCCACTAAAGCTTCTTCTAATGTGTTATCCAAAGACAGTATATATGGATATTGCTTGATTACACAACAGAAAAATAAGGAAATACACAAAAGTCAATTATATGATTCTCATTGTGACAAAAAGGAAGATGTTCCCATTACTTCCGTGTGAGCATCTCGAGTACTTTACTTCCCATTACTTCCATGTGAGCATCTTCTTCACTAAAGTAATCGATCACAGCCAACCCAGATCTATGCTAATACATGAGCAAAGCAAACCATTTAGTATCACTTTGCCAGTAGCATCATTATTACAACCATGTACACGTAGATGAAGCAAACCGATATTTGCTTAGGAGATAGTATAGGAATCCTATTTCATGTGGTGTGCTAGTATCGACCCTGTTTCAAGTTTAAAAGATAAAAGTAAATGAAAAACATTCGGCTCATTCAGCAGTTCTCCATTGCAGCTCTAGCTGGACCTGTCCATTCTTTGAGTCTATGAGATGGTACTTCTGGTTAATTCGTCTGTTGGAAATGACATCAGAAAGACTGATTTGGACATAGCCCAGAGATTCCTGATTCCAAAAGAAATTATGGTTTCAATCATGTATCATAAACAAAGCAAAATGTGAAAAAAGAATTTTGTAGGATCCAGAATTCAAGTACCGGAGATATTCCCAGCATGCTACACTAAATCAGGGCAGTAGAAACACAAGGTTATTGCATCGTTTTTTTTTTTATCAAAGAATATTGGGGGGAGGGGACTTTGACCTTAGGACCTTTGCCAACAAACCATGATTTGCTTTCTGTTCTAAAGCTATTTCATTGATTATCAATATGAACAACGGCTCAAGAAGATCCCACAAAGGGATATCTAGTCGATATAGATAAGGTAAAATGCAGTTCACCAAAAATTATATTTTAACAGATCACTCAAAATGCAGCATGCTTGTCCTAGCAGTGACATACAATAGAATCTACAACTGTTCATTTTTGTGCAATATATAGTTGCATACCATGTAAAAAACAAATATGATCCTCACCTTTCCATGCAGCAGGCCCAATTTTGATGAGGTACTGACAACCTCTACATGTAGTTTGTCGTTAGTGGGAGGTTCTTCAAGCACAAATTTAAACTCTTCTTCCCATCTTGGATCTCTACTCTTCTTTAGGTGCTGCATAATCAAAAAATAAGATCATAAGCATACATTATGTGATAATCTTAGAATCTTACAATTTCTGAATTTTTTTTATTAACAAGATGAACCATTTAGAGAACAACTTTGTACAGTTTCACCATTCAAGTAAAATATAAGCATACATCCTATTCTCCGGCTGTGAGTCTGTGTGTCACATGCACAAAAAATGAAAAGAAAAGAAAAAAATCCAGAATCCAGCCTCTTTCAATATTTAATAATCTCGTTAAATTCATAGACTCCACCTTACCATCTTCTGACAGAAAATATCACCATCAATGTAACTTTGAAGGATAACATACATTACCAAGATTTACACAGAGTTGTACATGGTATAACCTATATATTCAAGTGAGGAATGCATACATGCTATTCTGCGGCGGTGAGTAAGATAGGCACAAAAATCTATTAAAAAAAAATCCAAAATCCAGCCTTTCACATATGAACATCTAACAATCATGTTGAATTGATACTCTTATCCCTTGTCATCTTTTGACTGGAAAAACAGTATTTACACAGGCATATAGGGTATAATAGAGATTACCTAGTTTTACACAGGCATACGGTATAATACTTGGCAGAGAAAAATCTACACTACATTCAAATACTGAAAGTTCAAAAGAGCACAAAAGAGCAAGTATATCAAAATCAGGATACCTCAAAAAGAAAAATAAATAAATAAATAGGGTAAATTTTTATTTTCAAATGTTCCGAGAACCCTCATACCTTGGTCCTTCTTTCCTCCCCTCTGAGAATAAGTCGCACAGATGGATTACAATGGTGCTTTCCTTCAAGATCTTGACCTTCATGAACTATGACAACAAGCAAACCTCCACCAGGTGGCGTTCCTTCAGGAGCCTTCTCTAATGTCTGTGTTTCTTCATACCCTTTTTGCATGTCCTCCTCTTTAAAGGGTTTATAAGTCAATTCCAACTCAAGCTGCCCACGGTTCTTCTCATTCTGAGGATCATTTAAGTCCATAGTTTTAAGGAGGTCCAGAGTCAAAACTTTTGGCTCATGACGGGGGAGGTCTTTCAAAGGTATTACATTGATACCCATTTTCTCATGTTTTCCCACCTAAAAGAAGGGATAAAATGCTTCAGACATACATGGCTAAAACAGAAAACATGACTTCTGATTGATAAACTGGAATATTATACCTTATCCCAGTCATAAACTAAAAATTCTAAAGCCTGAGATTGTGGGTCTTTGACAACCATATTAAATTCCTCATTCCATTCAGGGTTCAGGTTCTTGTGCTTAACAGTGGTCTTCTTTGATGGCATATTGCTCTCTGTGAGCTTTAGTTTTACATAAGGGTCTGAAGCACCAAGAAGATCTTTCTTTCTTAACTTCATTGCCCTCAGAACCTTCACATGGAGAAGTCCTACAGGCCTGTTAAAGGCTCTGCAAATTCAAAGAACTTTTGTCAGCCAAAAGAAGCAACAGAAAGTACTTGCCACATATTTCAGATGAATGCCGAAACATACTTTGCTGGGTCCATTATCGGTACTTCAAGAGTTTTTGGCCAGAGATACATGTTAGCAACCTGGTCTTTGATAAGCTCCTGCAGGAAAGCCATTTCTAACGCAGTCAAAACCAATATTACAAACTGATAAGCTTAACAGCAAGAGGAAGAAGTCTTCTAAAAAAATCAGCACAAGTATGAAGTGATGAATAAACAGGAACAAATCATTCAACTTCCCAGGCAAATGGAGGGGTCACAAGAATAAGAAGATCAAACCCTATACTCTCCATAATTGATCTACACACTGATCTATAATAGTTGAAACCAACACAACTTACCATCCGCTTTGAACCATCTATACACTAGGTTCATATGCATAACATATGCATTAGTATAGCTAAGAACCCCTGGAAAATACAAAACTAACACTTCTAGCAACAACTTAGTCACCAGAAAGCCAGTTCTAAGGACCCTACTCCAGAGTAGGACTGAGAGATGCAATGAGAAAACTATTGCTAGCTCATAGATCTTGAGAATGCATTTATCCTTAAAATGTATTCAACTCTAACCCCCTGACCCAAAGAATGAAACCCATTGACCCAAGAAAATGAAAGATCTGCCAATACATCCCTATTGCCGAAGTATCTTACTGGGGAACTTGTCTTTAATAAAAAATCTCCAATCAATAAACGACATATCTGCCTATATTTTTTTTTTTGGACTCCTGGTAAATCTCCCATGGCCGATATTTTAATCCATACTCTAACCTCTATTGCATTCTATCTGGCACATGAATATATTATGTGTCTGCATTCATATGTTGCGCGTACTTACAATTTCAAATATACACTATCAAACATTTTTCAATCTTTATACATATTGCACCAAATTAATTGTGAAATAACTTCCCTATACTGGTCAAACAGGTAAAATGAGTTGATGACACATTGATGCCAAATACTACAAATAAAAAGCATAGTAACTCCCAAAATGATATTCATAATAGCTAGTAAAGGATGATTTTAGATGAAATTAGAATACAGTTTGCATACTCTCATGATCAGAAGTAGTATTTCATCTTGAATGGGGATACATAACCCATATAGTTATGATCTCTCAATCAGGTTTCTAGCATGAATTATAACCAACTAGGCTTAGCAAGTGCACAAGTATTTTTCGAATGGGGATACGCCTCTGCAAATGACATCCAGAGAAAGTAATAGCACCTGGACAAATCTGTAAAGGCCAGGTATTGACATAAGATCAACGCCTATAAGCTTTAATCCAAAGTCAACATAAGGCTGCAAAAGAGAGGGAAAAAGTAAAGAATTAGTAATAATATATACAGACTATTCCAGCAGGTAAACCATACTGAATAGATTTACCAAAAAATATTCCTGATGAAACACAATCCTGCAAATACCAGGATAATCTGGACTTCCGAAATGGATTTAAACGTGTAAAGTAAAACATGTATGATATGGAACTCCAAAAGGATTCTAGAATAAAACAATATAGCATGGTTAAAGCCACTAGTTATAGGTTAAAACAAACCAGATAACCAACTGCCCAAGACATAATTTAGCACTTGCATCATAGTAGCATAAAAAAGATGAAGATTCTTGAACAAAATATATAAAACATATCTAACATATATTCATGTAAACAAGTCCCAAATTAAAGTTAGATGCTATTGTTAGATATCTCTTTTAACACAGACCCTGTCCATGAGAGACACATTGATTTGGGCAAAACAAGGAAAGCTTGGAACCAAGGGCTTCAAAGTAATACGTGGTGCAGCAAAAACTTGCACATCAACCGCCTGAAATAAACCACACGATAATATATTAATAGAAGTAACTCTCACTGACTCACACACACACACACACACACACACATCTTAACTAACTCGAGCATTTTCTTAGCAAAGTAAGATGCAAGACCTGAACAGTTGCTGTCATTCCATATGCTTTAACAGCAAGAAGGACATTAGGATTTGCAGCCCATTTAATTGAGGGTTCCATAATCAGCTCCTTCTCATCAGTTACATAAACCTTCATACCTAAAGATAATAAGATTTAAAGAAACATAAATGCAGTGTTCTGAAAGTACATCAATATAAAAATAAATATATGTAACCATGACACAAGACCTACAAAGTACATTAACATTTAGTATACCAATTTTCAAATTATCTCAAGAAATGAACCATACGCAGTAATTGAAGAGGAAACAAGGACCACTAAGGTGCCTCTGATGTATGATAATAAATTAGCCTCAAAGTTAAACAAAGGATACCCTAATGTTCTAAAACTTAAAAAGTTGGTCGTGAGAGAAACTCCGAAGAGAAATCTCAGGTCGGCTAACCTTGAAAAGTTGGTGGTAAGGAACCTAAAGTCAGCTTCTCAAATTCAACAGACTCAATCTTGTACTTCGGTATTTCCTCGGCAATAATGGGCTTTGCAATATCTTTAGCAGTTTTGCAGATCGCCTATAGAAGAACAAAAAGAGAAAGCCATGAAGCTTAACCAGAAAGTCGAGATTAGATGAAAAACCCATAAGCTATGAATAATTAAAATTATCCAAATATATTGAATCACCTTATCAAGATAAGGCCACATATACTCAAGAAATTTGTTTAGCCAATCAACCTGCACAAGGACACAAGAAAATTATCAGCAGGAACATAAGTGCTAAAACACCTATGCTGTTACGAACCACAACATATAAAACAAAGAAATTTTTAACAGAGTAACTACATACGCGATCATAGTCTGGATTCTTCACCCAAAGAGGTATCTCAGGAAGCATCCGCTCCAAAGTTTCGGAGTCTTGCTCAACCAACGGCCGAATTTCAGGGTTCTGAACAACAGCAATCAATTACCATTAAGCAAAGGCAGATACAGATGCGGTGCTTACATGAAACATGCTGCATAATTTTTTCGCCAGTCTTTTTTCTCTATATACTCTTGTCAAACTTATTCAACACACACACACCTGTTTGCCTAGTGAGCTGATAGTTTTCATAAACTTATTCAATCCATTTCAAGTCACTTCTATTTGTGAACCATCTAAGTTTCTCCGGACACAGTCCATGTAGATTTGTGCACTAAGATTACAAAAATTAACAGAAATCAACGATTCTCCACAAGTATGCCTGAGCAAGTATACATGCTCTTTTATGCAAAGTCCCTTTCCTAGTAAAACCACCTTGCATGCATGATCTGCCAAGTCTCTTACTCTTTCCGAGCTATCATAACTGCAGCAATTTCGCGCTCGGAAGCACCTAAATTGCTTTGCTTACTTCATATTGTACAGCTCACAGTAAAATCTATATGCCTAAGAATGCTGCAGCACACACAACTCGAAAACCGAAGCACATGCCTATAATCTATACACACACACACACAAACACTCTAACATCCAATAATTTCCAGACGATTAGCGAAACGAAACCTATAATTCAATATCAGTTACAGGTTGAAATTTCCAACAGAATCAAGAACAAAAACAAATTAGCGAAATCAAATCACATCGTGTTGATATAGAACTGAGCATCCTCGGCGTGTTAAATCAAAATACAAAGATGAAACCCTAGAAATTGAGAGGAAGGATTTGCATTGTGTGTATGAAGAAAGAGATTGAAGAGAGAGCGAACCTCAACATCTGAGGATTGGACATAGATGAAAAGGAAATAGCCAGCGACGAGACCAATCGAAATCCCTAGTCCGAATCCAAAGAGGCCAAAAATGGTGCTGAAGAATCCCATTTTCGAATCTCTCTCCTCTCCACAAGCTTTGGCTTACTCTGAAATCCTCCACAAAATCCCCATTTTGCTTCTTTCTAACTCCTTCAGATCACTACGTTTGCCTCAAAATTTCAGAATTAAAAAATGACTTAATTGTCCTCGGCGGGTTCGCCTGGGGGAGGGTAACCTGGTGGTGGCAGTTTCGGAACTAGAGGAGTTGAGGGGGAGTCACGCAACGAGGCAAAGCGTAACGTATTCGATTTGAATCAAATCGGTTTCCACAAAGGCTCGGTTTGACCTCATTCGCTGACACGTGGCGGAGTGTGGTGAGAGATATGATGCCACGTGGAAGAATCTTCGTCTGCTGGCAATCTCCTGCCAGTGACACTTCAGATGTGTGTGGGCTCGGGTCCCGGATCTTCCTAGTATAATCGAGCTATTATATTCTTCAAAATTCGTAGTAGATGTTCTTAGAAAAATAAAGGAATAATGATCACTTACCCACTTTCTATCAAAATACTTTCCATACACCCCATTAACTTTTTTCATTTTTCTTCCCAACTTTCCAATTCACTTAATATTATACAATTAGTAACCCTTTTATCTTTTACCATCCTTTTTAATATTACCATTTCAATATTACTCTACTAGTGTAAACAGTATTTTTAATTTTTATGATGGAGCGTGGTGGGCCCATATTTTGAAGTTATTTATTTAGATATCAACTACAGCTGAAATTCATCTTCTATATTCAAAGGTAAAAAGTTAATTTTCACCTTCATAATTTCAGTCCTTTCAAGGCTAGAGTTATTAGTTATTTACAGAGAAACTAGTAAAAAAATTAGCAGTAAGAGAAAAGTTGAGACAATTACAAGATTTTAGATCTAGACTCGGGAGAGAAATCCTAAGTTACTGAGATATTATTTTTATAGTCCAGAAAAGAATCTATAAAATTTCGAAGGATATCAAAAATACTCTTAAAGAGGAACAAAAACCTCTTGATTATTTGAGCATTGGTTAGATCCACCTAAACTGGTATCAGAGCTTGCTGAAAAAGCTCAAAAGGAATCCCCAATGGGGACAATGTCTGAATTAATTATAGAGAAGTTGAACTCTCTTTTAAAACTCTCTGATGAGAAACATCAGAATCTGATAAAAGAATTATCTAGATGTCAATATCATCTAGAAAAACTACCAGATATAATCTTCCAATTAGAGAAATTGGAAACTAAACTAGATTATATCAAAGAACTTTCTAAAATGGAAGAAGAACAGCTAACAAGTGTTAGTAGAAAAATCAGTGAACATACAGAAATATTGGATTCTACGAAACATTTACTGAAAAATAAGAAAAATCTTCCAATAAAATCCAAGAAATCTAATGGGTTCAAACCATTAGAAAAACCTGAAAAGAATCATACTCCAAATATGATTTTTCTAGAACCCTCTACTAGTTTGACTAGTATCAAATATGAAAAACCAAAACACTTGGTAGCAAGAGATGTTAAAATGATGAGCATCTTTGAAAAAAAAAAAGGAGTATAACTCCTAAATGCAGAAGAGTTCGAATACAATGAAATAGAACAAGAGGTAAAAAACTTTGCAATTTCTAAATTAGATTTCAAACATATCTATAAAAGAGGAAAGTTTGAATTGATCGACGGACATCCACCATTTCAAATTATTGGAATTTACAACTCCATCTACAATAGGAGAGATCTATTTATGATCATTCCTCAAGAAGTTACTAGAGCAAAAGCAAAAAATTATCAATTTATGCATACTGGAGCAGTCCAAGTAGGCATACAACTTTTTACTCGAGAAGGCATAAAGTGTTCAATACTATGTGTCTTACAAGACAATAGACTAACAAATTTTCAAGCCAGTCTGTTGGGAACACTTGAAGCATCTTTATGCAACCAAGTAGCATATTTCAACTGCTTCTCAAACTTCTCTATATATGCTGCTCACTGTCTGAGACTGAGATTCAAGACAGATGGCATAACAATGAAAGAAAATATGCAAGAACTTGCAATAGTATACAGAATATACTATAAACTGATGAGTCCCACTATAGAACTTAAGACAAGGATATCAAATATCTTAGGTCTTACTACTCGATTTCTCACCAGCCAAAAGAACCATTCACGAAAAATACATAAAGTTACTTGGAATGAAGTAACTTTTCCTATCGAATGGAAATTATCTGGTCCAAAGAAACTACCAGAAAGTGATAAAGCAATAATTTATGAAAGCAGAAAGACTGGAGATATTAGTTTAAAATTTGACGATCACAAAAAAAGTGACGTATGTCCTGAAAATATCAGGATAAACAAAAATTTCAGAAGATGCAATAGCTCTAGAGAAACAAGTACCACTGGTACTAAATTTGTTGTAGAAGAACCAACAGATCCAACTACTGAAGAAGAACTAGAAGTTGAAAAAGTATATATATCTTGCATATTTGAAAAAATTTCCTCATTTTCTTTTTAATATTGATGTCAGTTCCTCCAAATTCTCTGAAGTAGCAGCTACGGATTTTTATGGCCTTATGTTTCAATTTTGACAAGGCTTTCATAGTGACTATAGAAACCAAAAAACACAGCCTTTAATTTGGATGCTTTAGATGTCAACTGCTATATCATTTGATACTCAGGGAGGGCAAGATCCGGTATTATTGTACTGCCTTGTGGTGCCAGAAAGTCTCTAGTTGGTGTTTCTGTTTCCTCCAGGATAAGAAAGAGCTGCCTTTGTTTAGCAACAAATGTTGTTTCTGTTGATCAGTGGGCTTTTCAGTTTAAGTTGTGGTTGACCATCTGAGATGCACAAATTTTTTTGGAATATTTGAAGAAAGAAAACTCAAAGAAAAAGCAGGGGGTGTGTCTATTATGAAACTTCTCACTTTTGTAGTTGACCATAAAGGAGTAGCAATAATAACAACATGGAAGGGGTTCAAACAACACGAAAGTTCTAAAAAGATAAGCTTGTTATTATAACATAAAACCCTATAGAGTGAAACTCTGGTACAACGCCGTCAACGTGAACGGAAACAAGATCTCTAGTGATCGGTGGTGATGGCTTTGCGTATACCGGCATGGAACTGTCAAGGGATTGTGAGTAATTCAAGAAGGAGAGCACGTACTGATAGATTTAATCCGATAAGAGAAACAAAAAATCCTCTTTCTTTCGGAGACTTTATGCGACAAGAACCAGCTAGAAACCTACGTATCAAAGTTGGTTTCGATAACTGCTTAGGTTGGCCAAAAGGGGATGACAATCAAGGTATAGTGTTCTTGTGGATGACTGATGCACAGGTACGAATCCGAAACTACTCTACACGCCATGTAGATGCAGCCATTGGAGAGCACTAGATGAGTGGCAGCTTACGGGCATATATGGCTATCCACACACAGTAGACATCTATCAAACATGGGACTTGATGAGACAACTCGTAGCCCAGTTAATGCTGCCTTGGCTGATTCTAGGTGACTTCAATGAGATTGCTGATAATTCAGAGAAGACGGGAGGTGTAGCTCGTCGACATACACTCATCCAAGCCTTCAGAGAAGCGATGATGGACTGTTCCCTGATTGATATATATGGGATATTGTGGCAGCCCGTACACATGGTCTGACTATCAAACGAAAGTGAGACTAGATCGAAGTCTGTGGACTGTGGAGCTATGAGGTATGTTCACCACCCACCTGGCTCCAAGTTCCTCAGACCACAGCCTTCTCCTGGTGGATATTAGTGAGACTCCACTACCGCGATCTGGTAAGCGAAGGTCTCCCTTCAGATTTGAGCAATACTGGGCCACTCATAATGAATGTCAAGCAATAGTTCAACGGGGATGGCAGCATGAAGTGAATGGAGACCCAATGCATCAGGTCTACCAACGTATAAAGCACACAGGGAAAGAGCTTACAGAATGGTAGAAAAAAACTTTTATGTTTCGTCAAGTGGAGATGCGAGCAGTTTGGGATCTTTTAGATGAACTGCTGCGCAAACCCTATGATGCAGATGACCACAATGACAAGAAAGCTTTGCAAGCAAAGTTCCAAGAATTACTCACACAAGAGGAAACTGTTTGGATTCAACGATCTCGGGCCTTATGGCTGAATGGGGGAGATAGAAATACTGCATACTTCCATAGACGAGCATCGAACTGAAAGCAGCGAAACAGAATTTTGGGCCTGTTTGATGCTGACAATCAGTGGGTGAGTGAAGTCTCTGAGATTGAAAAAGTGATTAGTGATTGTTACAAGGGGCTCTTTTGTACTGAAGGAGTTAATGCACGACTACTTGAGCTTATCCTCAATACAGTTCCACAGAGAGTCACCAGAAGCATGAATGACAAGTTATTAGAGCAAGTTCACCCGTTGGGTCACCGGGTCACCTACTATTCACTGCTTTTTAGTGTATATTTTCATTCTCTGGGTCACGAAATACACTGTGCCCGTGACCCAGGGCACGAAATACACTGTGTAGGTTACCATGGTGACCCAGAACACTGTACATGGTGATCCAGGGCACAAAATACACTGTGCTCGTGATCCAGGGCACGAAATTAACACTAAAAAGTAGTGAATAGTGGGTGACCTGGTGACCCAACGGGTGAACTTGCTCTTAGCTCCATACTCTGATGAAGAAATTCGTACGACACTATTCCACATGCATCCATCTAAGGCACCTAGCCCGGATGGCATGTCACCATTTTTCTTTCAGAAGTACTGGAGTACAGTAGGTCCAGACGTATGCACAACAGTGAGACATTTTCTATCCTCTGAAATGTTGCTCAAAAAGGTAAATTTTACACATATTAAGCTTATCCCTAAGTTCAAGAGCCCGAAACATATGTCAGACTTAAGATCGATAGCTTTATGTAATGTACTATACATATAATATGCTCCAAAGTGCTTGCAAACAGGTTGAAACGGATTTTAGGTGATGTTATTTCACCACTGCAAAGCATTTGTACCTGATCGGTTAATTTCAGATAACATTTTGGTAGCAACGGAGGTAGCACACCATTTGCACAACAATTGCAGAGGAGGGGATGGTCATTTTCCCCTAAAACTAGACATCAATAAGGCGTATGATAGATTGGAATGGCCTTTCCTACAAGCTATGCTTATGAAACTAGGCTTTGCAACAGATGGGTGGATTTGATCATGTCTAGCATTCAGATAGTCAGTTACTCCTTCTTGGTGAATGGAGAAGTTAGAGGCTATGTTAGACCATCACGAGGCATCAAACAAGGTGACCATTTGTCACCGTATCTATTCATCTTATGTGCTGAAGGTTTATCCTCCCTAATAGGACACTATGCAAACCAACAGTGGATTCAGGCTAGGGAATTGTTTTAGCCCCTACTGCACCAAGGCTACACCATCTTCTCTTTGCAGATGATAGCTTCCTCTTTGGCACAGCTAATGAAGAAGAATGTCAGCATTTTCAGAATATACTACACACGTATGAAGTAGCTTCAGGACAAAAGATTAACCTGCAGAAAAGTGAAGTAGCTTTCAGTAAAAATGTCGACCTTAATATACAACATCAATTGGCCAGCTTGTTGGGAGTACAGAGGGTCGACAAACACAAAAGATACTTGGGGCTACCTACGTATGTGGGGGGAACAAAGACCGCAACATTTAACTACTTGAAGGAAAAAACTTACCACGTACTAAGGTAGTTAGCTGGAGAGCAAAACTGTTGAGTGGAGCGGGCAAAGAAATTCTAATAAAAGCAGTGGCACAGACAATACCAAACTATGTGATGAACTGCTATAAATTACTTATTGGGTTGTGTGAAGACCTAAAGCAACTGTGTGCAGGCTTTTGGTGGGGTGACTCGGATGAAAACCAGAAAATACATTAGAGGTCTTGGGATAGGCTATATGTACCCAAGAAAGAGGGTGGAATGGGTTTCGAAAATCTACATTGGTTTAATTTAGGTATGCTGGCGAAACAAGGTTGGCATATAGTGAAGAATCCAAATTCACTCATTGCAAAGCTTTATCAAGTCATCTATTTCCCCAATGGTGACTTTCTGCATGTAGAGCTAGGTGATCGACCCTCAATTCCATGGAGAAGTATTTGGGAAGGGATGACAGTATTGTCTCAAGGTCTCCGATGGCAAGTAGGAAATGGTCAGAGCAATAATATATGGAGGGATCCATGGATTCCAGATTCCTATCCACGTTGCCCTTTATTGCCACAACCAAGAGACGCTCCTAAACAGGTATGTGAACTGATCAACCCACAAACTATGTGTTGGGAAAAAATTGAGCAGTGGTTCTCACCAGTGGACTGAAACCTAATACTAAGTATACCACTTAGTAGGAGAGCCCCAAGAGATAGGCTGGTTTGGCATTTTAATACCAAAGGTACGTTCAATACAAAGAGCGCATATTATGTTGCAAGAGACATGGCATTAGGTCTGGTACTTGCTCCTCCACGACCCACAGATATATATTCTAAGCTATGGTTAGCTATATGGAATGCCAAAGTCCCAAATAAGGTAGCTTTACAGGTCTGGAGATCATGTGGAAATATATTGCCAAACTGTATATGCTTGAGTTCGAAAGGTTATATGGGGAACCAAACTTGCCCAATCTGTGCAATAGGAGTTGAAGACAATATTCATGTATTTGCCAGGGGCACTTATGTCGAAGAAGTGTGGGCAGCAACGGCTATTCCAGTAATTCCACTACCTTCACCAAGTATTACGGAGTTGAAAGATTGGCTTCTACATCTTGTACACAGTGTAGGAAAGGATGTTTTTGCGAAGGTCATGATGATAATATGGGGCATATGGAAAAATAGAAATTCTCAAAGTTTGGGAAAATAGCAAACAACACCCTCATGATGTGGTACTAATGACCACGGGGTGGTTGGAAAACTTTGTGAATGCAAATAGCAGCGAACAGCAGCAGGTCACAAGAAATAAAAGTTGGAAGAAGCCACCAGAAGGCTGGCTAAAATGCAACATTGATGGGGCATTTAAAACACAGTATGACCAAAGTGGAGCTGGGATTGTATTCCGAGACTCGAGAGGACAGTTCCAAGCAGCAACTGAAGAAATAGATTTTCCATTAATTTGTGCAATTGCACCCTTTACAATATATAGCAGTTTACAAGATTACATTTACAGAAAACATTCAATTGTAATTACAATAATTAACTAGCTGCTCAATCCTAGCTTTGTAATTGATGCTAAACTCTAGCCATAACAGATCCTTGACAATAGCAATATCAAGCTGGAGATGCATCAATTAATGGAGGAGATTTTGTTGTAACTGAAGCTTGATCTGTGGTAGTCTGATACCATGAAGAAATAGATTTTCCATTGATTTGTGCAATTGCACCCTTTACAATATATAGCAGTTTACAAGATTACATTTACAGAAAACATTCAATTGTAATTACAATAATTAACTAGCTGCTCAATCCTAGCTTTGTAATTGATGCTAATAGCCATAACAGATCCTTGACAATAGCAATATCAAGCTGGAGATGCATCAATTAATGGAGGAGATTTTGTTGTAACTGAAGCTTGATCTGTGGAAGAGATATGCAAAGAATCTGTGGTTTTAACAGCAACTATTAGACCATTGCAGAGCATCACAACACCATTCCGAAAACCGAACTACAAGCATTGTACGAAGCAATAAGAATGGTTGTAGGTATGAATTACAACCGAGTTATTTTCGAAACTGACTGCTCCATGTTAGCTGCTGCACTGAAACAAGAAGAAGAGGACCTCTCTATGTATGGCTACCTGATTGAAGATGTTAAGGAGCTCTTACGCACTAATGTGGAGTTTAAGATAAACTTTGCTTCATGTGAGGCAAATAAGGTAGCCCATAAATTAGCTAGTCAAGCTTGTAATAGTGATAGCCAAACATGGTTTGGTTCTGCTCCCGACTTTTTACTGGATGTCATTCTAAACGAGTGTACTCGTTGATTTGTTTTAATGAAATTTAATTTTCAAAAAATAAAAAATAAAGGAGCGGCAATTTAATTACATGTGCCAAAATGTAGCATTTCTTGTCAAGCCTGTTAATGTTGTTTTGTTGGTTTTGCCTTAGTTCAGTGTATATTCTCAGATTAGTGGAGCATAACCTTTGTGTTTCAACTTTCAATACAACTCAAGATTAAGGATAAACGGCTAGGATTAAAATAAACTCACAACAAATAACAAAACTCAAGATTAAGATAGACGGCTAAGATTAAGATAGACGGATAGGATTGGGATAGGATTGGTTCTAATAACAAACTTGGATATGATTAGTTCTAACTTCTAAGAACTAAACTTGCTAATAGGATTAGTTCTGCTTCTACATAACAAACAACAGTTCATATAGAGCATCCACGTGATTCCCTTCGGAAGATTGATGGACCCGATCACTGAGCAGGAGACGGCGGAGTGTGTTGGCAGATGAGGCAGTGGTCGGAACCGCCGAGGACCGGAAGAAGAACGCCGCGGCCACATCTGCTGCAGAAGGCAGTGGTCGGGAACGCCGAGGACCGGAGCAAGAACGGCGCGGCCACATCTGCTGCAGGAGGAGGGGATTCTGGAACGATGGTTGGTGGAGGTGTTGAGGCCGAATTCGGGGAGGATTCTGGTGGTGGTGTATTATTCTTTGGTAGTGGTGGGGGCAATGGAATTCCTTGATTGATCGTCGTCGGCTCTTGGGTTGATGATATCTTGTGCTTGATGGCGGTGATGAAATCTTTGATCGCGGGCCGGAACAGGTGCCATGCCAGAAGTGCGAGAATTCCGGAGACGAGGAAGATGAGTATGGTGAGGAGAGCAGCAATGCTTGCCATTTAGAAACAAAACAGAAGGGGAAAAAACAAAACAGAAGGGGAAAAAGGAGGAGGAGGAGGAATGGAAGACAAATTCAAGGTTGGTGTTTGTTCGTAGTTGGATTCATCAGTCAAGTGTCAAGTTATATATATACTGGAGGAGGAACCGATTCGTTTTTAAGTCTCGAGATTAATTTCTAACGGCTACTTCCATATCTTGTGAGGTTTTAGTTCCCGGGGTCTGAGTTTGCCGCAGAGAGCTAAACCAGAGAGGCGGCTCTGTTCGAAAAGAGATCGGAACAGAGCCTAAAAATGGCAAACACCCACATCCAATCAGAGCCCGCCACATCAGCCTCCATCTCTCTGCATCTCTCTGCTATAGTAACGGGTCTGCATTCATTCCTACTCTCACAATTCTATCGTTGTTATTTGTTAGATTATTAAAAGTTGCATCATATTAGATCAATAACTGTTCCACATCTCCATGTTTATATGGAAAAGGGGATATGGATGAGGAGTGAGTTTACCTTGAAATGGGATTCATACTAGAAACATACAAGTGAAACTTTGAGTCATTGTGAAGTAAACAATATATATTGCACAGCTGACTCAAGTACTTATAATGACACAATATGACATCCTACAAAGAAAGTTGGTTAGCGAATGATGAGGCTTACTGGCTTGTTCAACAGTTTTCTTTCTTTCTGTATTCTTCTTCTTACATCAGATTAGCACTTTCCTTTGGAAAATGGTATGATTTGCCTAAGAATTTTTATTCCTGATGGTTGGCATTCTTCTTAGATCACCTTCTTTGTGTTATTTATGTGAGAACCTGGCTCTGGTTAAATCCCTAAAACATGGTTTGGTTGGTGATAGTAGATGGTGGCCATCTTGAGGACCTGGATTGAAGTCCAGCATCCCCTAATATCATAGGAAATTAATCAAAAGGGAAAAGCTGTTTTCTACATTGAAATGGGTACCAAAACTAGGAAAGTTTTATTACGAGGAGACCAGAGGAGTTTGCTTAGTTTGGTTAGCTTTAGACCCTCATTTGTAAAAAGAATCTGTACAGGGGAATGATAGTAACATAAGCATGTCTCTATTTTGGTTGTCAAATGTTGAATATTCTGTTGCCTCCAAGGTGCCATACATTTGGTAATATTTGTAACAACACTGTAAAACTTTCTATGCTTCTGGCTATTATATATAAGATAGTATAATTATTAATTACATTGATGCATTTGTGAGTCATGCCTAATAATTTCAGCTCTTTCTGATGTCAGAGGAACTGAAGTCTAAGCATATAAGGATTTATGCAGACTTATACCAGGTGATTATAGTTTTACAAAAGTGGCTTTGGCCTTTGCAAATGATAATACAAGTATTTTCCTTAAATTTCTTGGACATAGCATGCACTCTTCAATGAAGCTATTAAATGAGAAAATTACTTTATTTTTAGCTTGCTGGTGTTGTTGCTGTTGAGGTCACTGGAGAATATGCTGGTCACTTGGAGCCCTCACCATTGATTTTACTCCTGGCAGGAAGGTATGTACTGGTCACTTCTTTCTTATTTCAAGAAAGTTGCTAGTTTCTTCATAATTGCTTGCCAAATGTTTCTATCTAAGCGGTTTGTTGTTAAGCTTAGGATTCAAAAATTTCTCCCAAGGATGGACGATTTCCAGATGCTAAAAAAGGTCTGTTGCAATACCTTAGATACTTTTTGCAAGTTTTATACAACCTTGCAAATACATTGGTCGTCCGGTTTGCTTTATGCTAGCATAGATTCGTAAATGTTATCCATTTTCAGGAGGTTTTGGAAATTCCTAGTTATGCTAGATGAGCAGTTCGTAGTAACATTTCTGTAATATATTAGCATTCCGTTTCCTGTTGTTGTAGTGCAAGATGAAGAGAACAAAGAAGAGAGCATTTCAGATCTTATTTTGCCATCTCAATCATGTCAACCTAACCCATTATTTTCCTCCAATTTCTGCTCTGTATACATAGGTTGAGTTTCTATGCGATAGATCAAAGTTTGCATTTAGCGTGATGGGGTGGATTCGGTATTGAGGTCTTCTTTTATGTAGTTTAGAGGTGAAGTTGTGAAGGAAAAAAAATGATGCACGGGGAGACTGATGTGATCCAAGTCACATGTCACCTATATGCATGTCCACAGTCCTACATATGGTGGTCTTTTAATGCAACTATACTGTCATTGATTTGTAGTTGTGGACAGTTTCTTTACATCGCTTAGTACTAGGCGTCAAAATGCTGTTGTTGCATTACAACAATAACAACTCAGGCTTTCCAATTTTTTTTCCTGATTTTATTTATTCCTTGTTGTCAAAACACTGTGATGTTCTTTGAGAAACTAGGACGTAAAGCTTTTCTTCAAATATACTCTGAAATATACTTACAAGTTATGGGAATTATTTTTGAAGCTCTGGGATGCATTGTGTCCTGTTAACCCATGGCATTTCTGGAAGCTGCTTGCTCCCATGTTGAACTCAACCATCACCTCCCCACGCCTCCCATCCAGGGCACCTTATCTCCTAGCTTTGTTTATGTACTTAAGAATGCTAGATGCTTGGGTGAAGATGCCTGTTTGTTTGCGTTGCTTGTGCAATTTCAGTTAAGAAATTTGGATGTTGAATTCTTTTTCTGTTGATTGGGTTCCAATTATAGGTGCACACATCTGAGGGACATCTTCTATCAAATGGGGTTATCTGACAAGGATATTGTTGCACTCTCTCGGGCGCTGGTAAATCTTCCTTCTGTTTCTCTTTATGGCTTTTCTTTGGTATTTGATAGACCACATGCTCATTCTGTGTTAATCTTTTATGGTCTGGTTTTGATGGTCCTTGGACTCAGGAACCCCTGAAGTTTGATAACTCATACTTCATGTAAGACTTAAACATGACGGTGAAAATTTCATAATTTCATATTATTTTGCATGCATTTGTACTCTTTCCATTTTGGTCTGAAATTTTGAATGCATGTGTACTCATTGTTGATACCAGAGAATTGCTGAAAGGGGAATCAGAGGGATTGCTGAAACTCTCTTCAGATACAGCTCTGTTAGATGATGCTGAGTTCCATAAATATGTTGAGCTATATGCAAAGGTAATTTGAGCTTGTTTAGTTCTATTTTACTGCTGGAAAGTGTTGTATAGCACAGCCTGCTTGATTAACAGTATTGGAACTTTTAGAACTACTTTTACTATTGCATAGAAGTTGGTGCTACCTTTACAACATTATCAAATGTGCCTCACCGATGTTCCCTTGGCGCATAATCTGGTCAACCCTAACCTGCGAACCACTTGGAAATTGGTAGAGTTTGATTGAGCTGTTTATATATGATGGCTTACTTTTTGTTATCCCCTGGTAAATTGTAAACAATCCCACAGGAACAAGTTTTGGTCTGGATTAAGAGCTTTTGTTCTTATGAACTAGGAATGGAGCCCACTCGAGTATAATAGCTTTCTTTTATTATTGCTTGTGATCTAAGTTTATGAAGTCCCTGCGACTTTTTTTTTTTTTGAAATGGAAGTCCCTGTGACTTCTGCATTGAGATAAACTTGATGATCTGCTACTTAGTGTAATCAATTTTATAATGGACTTTGCTGGTGATTGTAATTAATACTGGATTAGACTTGCTGTACTATGCAAATGGACCAACTCTTCAGGTGACTGTGCCACTTCTAAGATGAGGCTAATTTGGTTAAATTTCGCACTTGCTATCACTAAGGTTATTTTGGGAACCATTTGGAGTGAATAATATCATTCTCCCAATCTGGTTCTTGGTTGAATGAATTGAATTATTTTAGCTAGGGATGGGCATTGGTGGGTTCTAGGCCCTGCCCAAAATGGGTGATTTGCTGATGGAGATGAGGATGATTGGTGACCTGTGCTGTCTAGTCTCCATCGTTCTTACTTTATAATGGTATCATTGTTATTCGTTAAGTTTGGTAATGCTTTTATTTGATTATTCGTTTAGAACTCACATCGAATAGATCAATTACTGTTCTAAATGTCCATGTTTATATGGAAAAGAAAGGAGGTCACCCATGTAAGGATGGGGTATCAAAATACCCATGGGACGTGGATGAGGAGTGAGTTTACTTTGAAAGGGATTCACGGCAGGGAAAGAAATTAGGATAAGAGATGGGAAATACTGTTCTGATTGTGATATGTTTCTATTTGATATGCCTTCTCGTTTCACCTTTTCTAAAATTTGGCATATGGCAGGATGAGGAGGCATTTTTCAGAGATTATGCTGAATCACATAAGAAACTCTCTGAGCTTGGGTTTACTACAAGTTCCTCCAAGATTGTTGCAAGGGGTAGCACCATACTGGCACAAGGTGCAGTTGGAGTTGCAATTTGTGCTGCTGTTGTGATCCTGGGCTACTTCTATGAAGTTCGCAAAAGAATGTAGACTTGCTCAGCTGATTGCTTTCGATCCTAATGAATAAATGATTAAGTGACAGTGAATTTTGTTTCTTAATTTTATTTTCGATTAGAATGAGAGAGGTCTGTCTGCACATCTTTGATTTAATTAATAACCCATTCCTTCAGCGCAGCTTAGCTGCTGCATTTACTACTAGAAACATACAAGTGAAACATTGAGTCATTTTGAAGTAAACAATATATTGCACAGCAGACATGAGTATTCTCATCTTACAAAGAAAGCAGGTTATCAAATGATGAGGCATGGTGGCTTGTTCAACTATTTGGGCCCTATCAAAAATCCTACGAAATAAGATATTGCAAGTCTAACAGATTGTCTAAGGGGGGTGTATTCAATTCAGATTTTAAAAGATTCTGGCTGACTTTTAATAATCCAATTTTTTTTTTTTTGAGAGAATTGTCAACTCATTGCATTGATCAGCGAAATTACACATAATGACTCAT
This sequence comes from Rosa rugosa, assembly GCF_958449725.1. Taxonomy (NCBI): domain Eukaryota; kingdom Viridiplantae; phylum Streptophyta; class Magnoliopsida; order Rosales; family Rosaceae; genus Rosa; species Rosa rugosa. The sequence goes on along the minus strand of NC_084822.1, from coordinate 1,748,046 downwards.
CCCGGTGGGACTGTCAAAAGAGTCACTACCTAAGTAATTCAACCTTTTTAAAGACCATGAAGCTCAGCCAAAATCTACCCAAAAATGTCCTAGAAAATCAAAGGGCCAAGACATTCCGAGTATTTTTGGCGACAAAACTCAGAGAGAACCTACGAATTCATTCCCCATAGGAGAATGAATTCTTACATGAAAATAGGAAAAAGTAAAATAAACTAGCCCAGCAGCCCAACTACCCCATGTGCCAGACAGAGGCCCAAAAGCAAGGGGAGCCCTAGCACTAGACCCAGAAGGGTTCAAAGCCCAACTGGACTTCCTAAGGCCACCCAAACCCATGGACACCCAAACCCAGCACAACGGAGTACCAGTCCGCCTCCGGTCGACAACGCTGGCTGAGGAGGTCTTCCACCACTGCCCACCGCCATCTTCATTACTCCCAACTGCAGTCAGTGCCACTCTGGCACGGATCGGTGGCTCCACTGCTAGCCTGACACTGCCATCATCATCGATGTCACCATCCGCCGACAGCCCCCAGCCACTCGGCAAAGCATGAACACCTGAAGAAGATCGCCGCCCGACGCTCCACTGCGCAGCCCATCGAACAGTACCAGTCACTGGTTTCGTTCCCATCCAACCAACCTCGATCCAGAGTGACCCGAATCCATCATATCCGCCACGAGAAAATCCCCGCAACGCAGGCACACCACCGCCCCCAATTTTGAGAAGCTGACTACGGGGATCCTCGCAACCCTCAATCTCCCAACGGCTAGACGAGCGGGAAATTCCATCTCCTCTAGCCCAATTTGCAGATCCGCCGCCATGAGGCCACGGCCTCCACCTACCTCTCAGAGAGAGTAACCTAAGCATGACTATTACAAATACGACTTTTAATAATCCATGGATTCTGCTAATTCCATGGATTCTTTTAATTCCACATGGAGTTTAACAGATTTTATTAGATTGATTTATCAGTATTTGTTTGGATTCTATAAGTCCATAGATTGTTGTAAGAGCAATAAATAAAAGAAAAAATTGGCCAAAACACAAACAATAGAATAAAATTTTGAATTGAAACAAAATGCTCTAATACAATGACATAAGGAACTATTATTGAATCAAAAGAAATGTCCAACTCCATATTATCTTATATGAATTATTCATAGAAAGTGCAAAAGAAATCAAAACAGAAAATGCAAAGCCAATTATAGAAGTACATTAGAATGATGCATACTCCTCCATTCCAACCTCATTATCATCGTAAACCTCCTGATTCTCATCATTTATGTGTTCCTCATTATTCTCATTGTCATTGTCTTGATCCTCATTGTTATCCTCTTGATTTCCATTAATATCATCATTCCGCGGCCTATCATTCCACATAGCATCAGCAATGCTAATTCTCCAAGCATTAGCTTCCGCTCTTTGTTGTTGTTGGCTTTGAGAAAGTAGTTCAAGATTTTCATCTTCCATGTCTAGATATGATGAAGACTGATCATCTTCTGGTTCAACGGGAAATTCATCGGAGCGACATTCTTTGCGAAGAAAGTTATGTAGTCCAGCACAAGCTAACACTAACTCCGCTTGTGTCTCAAATGGGAAGGGAGGTGTGATTTTGAAAATTGTGAACCGTGATTTAAAGATACCAAATATCATTTCAATCACATTCCTCAATGATGCATGGCGGAGATTAAACAACTCACTTGCATTCCTGGGGTGGCGACCTTGACCACCAAAATCTTTCAGATGATATCGGACACCTCGTAGTGGAGCTAAAAATTGGCGTCGATTAGCAAATCCACAATCCACGAGAAAATATTTTCCTAAAAAAATATTCAAAATCTCTTATTGAATATTGGCTTTATTTTAGGATTGCATTGGTGCTATTGATGAAACCCATATTCCAGCCATGGTAAAAGGTCGACAAGTAAGTAACCCATCAATAGCACCAATGCAATCTTAAAATAAAGCCAATATTCAATAAGAGAAAATTACAAAATTTCCTAAGTCATATAATGAAAAAAATTATAAAAAGAAAATTAGGTTTAAACATACTATAAATCATTATTAAAAAAAAAACATACCTTAAAATAAGGGTAAAACCTTGTACTTTCCCTAATTTTAGAGGGCACACCTCCAGGTTTGACCATCATTTGTGGTGCTATAGTGTTCAAGGCCTTTAAAACTTTGTTGAATCACCCTTTTTTTTGGCATCTTGTTGTGAATCACCCATGATAATATTACTAGATTATACACAATAAAGTTTTTATTAGTATGTATATATAAATCTAAACTCAATTATAGTTTCAGTTACTAGCCACAGTAAAGACATTCCAACAAAAAATAGCTAAATCATCAAAACCTCAATGACTTTAACAGTCCACTAAATAGGGGGAAACAAAATAACTATGAGAAAGTTGCTTTGCCCATCATAGATTGTAAACTATGATATATGGAGTCAAATACCAATATCAGATACATGTAAATGTCCATTTCTCATGAATTCAGATTGTCGAGTGATAATAAACTCTACAAGTAGTAAAAACTAACTACAATCTCCGGTTTTTAAAAAACACAGCAACACATATAATGCAAACCAATAGAGGACGACAAAATATACATGCAAGCCCAGATTGAAGAAAAATACATGAACAACCTTTAATAAAGGACGCTTAGAAAACAATAGTTGGGTAAGTGCTAAAGGAAGTAGAATCTCAAGTTACTATGCGTAGCTGGTTGAATATAAAATCAAACAAACATTCAAAAGCTCAATGAATATGCAAAACACGTCAGTTGGTATACCCACATTTTGTAACAGTAATATTAATGTTAAGTTCTTTCTATCTCTTTCTCATAAAGATTTCATTTTTCATGTACGGAACACTTCCATTGGCAGACGTACTATCTATTAATTCTACTGGGGCAAGAAGTTGGCTCATATATATATATATAAATAGAGGTAAGCACCTACATATATTGCAAGAACTACTCATCAATAACAATTCTTCCGAATATGTGATGTTAGATCATAACTTATTTGCACAAAAATAAAAATAGATCTATAAGGAAAACTAAGGAAACCAATTCAAAGCCTCATTTTCATATATAGAATTTTTCATAAGCCACTGTTTCATCTTGTTTGGTGAACAATACATGCATACTCAACCATCGATCAAAATAGACAGCAATCAACCTCTAGGGTTCAAATAACTCCAACAATGTATCAAGAAGATCCAAAAATATTGAATATGAAGTCGAAATAGAAAAGCCAAGAAAAGTACCTTGTTGGTCGGAGAAGAGAATTGAAAGAGGTCTACACAGGTCGTCTAGTGATTTCTCTTCATCTTCTGCAAGAGAGAACGTCAAAATCTTGATGGAGGCGAGCAGATTTCTCAATGGATTTGTATTTATACCTAGGCCCTAAAAATCCTCCACAATCCAACATTCAATAAAATCCTTGAGAATCTTTAGAGTTTTGAATATCTCCAGATTTCGATGGATATTTTCAAATCTTGATTGAATACATCGGGATTTTAAATGACTTTTTAAAATCCTGATTGAATACCCACAGACTTTTAAAGTCCAAAAAAATCCTACAAACTCTCAATTGAATACACCCCCCTAAGATTTTAATTTCTTGGTGTACAAGATAAGCATGGAATCTACAGGTATTTTCTGAGTTGCCTTTTCGAGATTTTCAAGCCTTCCCATTTATATAGTTACAAAACCAGTTTTCTTCGATCTTGATTTATAGATTCTTCTTTAAAGTTCTTGAAACAATGGCGGGTCATGCCATAGGAATTGACTTGGGGACAACCTACTCGTGCGTAGCAGTGTGGCAGCAAGATCGTGTTGAGATTATAGTGAACGATCAAGACAACAGAACCACTCCATCTTATGCTACCTTCACTGATACTAAGCGATTGGTAGGAGATGCAGAACTTAACCAGATCATCAAAAACCCCGCCAATACAGTCTTTGGTACGATCATCAATCTTATTCATCTCATATCCAAAAATATATCAAATTCTAATTAAATGGTCTTCTTCTTTCTTTTCTTTTTTATTTTTTTTAAGAAGAATTAAATGGCCTTCTATAAATTGTATTATTATTTCCTGCAACTGCTTTCTTTTACCTCTTTTTCTTTCCTCAACAAATTCTTGATATTACTAGACTTATCATGTATTGTGGTTTCGTAACTTTGGAAAGCCTAGGAACCAAGTTATTTAAAGCTTTTGGAGATTGATTTAGGCCCTGCAGCTAATACTAAAGAAGCCATTAACACTTCTCTAGACACATTGTGGATATTCTCCATGTTATTAAGCTATAGTTTTGCAAAAGAAAAGAAAAAGGTGCCTCAAGTAGCACTCGTATTTTCAAAGTGTTAAAAGCTGGCACATCGGTATGAAAATCATCTGACTTCTTTTTCCTAACCAACAACCATTGTTGTTTGGCAAAGCTAATTGAACTGGCCGGTTTGTCTCGTGTATGTATTGCTTTGACATCGGCCTTATGCTTCATAAATGCCTGATTCTGTTCCACAAATTTGCCATTTGCAGATGCAAAGCGATTGATAGGTAGAAGATTTAGTGATGCATGTGTTCAAAGTGATTTGAAGCTTTGGCCATTCAAGGTCATCGAAGGTCCTAATGACAAGCCCATTATTGTTGTGAAAGACAAGGACCAAGAGAAACACTTTGCTGCTGAAGAAATATCATCCATGGTACTATCAAAGATGCATAAAAGTTGCTGAAGCCTATCTTGGATCAAGTGTAAAAAATGTTGTTATTACTGTCCCTGCTTACTTTAATGACTCACAACGTCAGGCTACCAAAAATGCTGCTAAAATGGCTGGCCTAAATGTGATTGGTATTATAAATGAACCGACTGCTGCAGCCATTGCTTACGGCCTCAACAAGAAAGCCGGTTCGGAGAGCAAAAGAACTGTTATGATATTTGATTTAGGTGGTGGTACTATAGATGTAATAGGTGGTGGCGTCTTTGATGTGATGGCCACCGCAGGAGACACTCACCTTGGAGGTGAAGACTTTGATAACAAAATGGTGAACTATTGTGCTGAGCAATTCAAGAGGAAGCACGATTTGGACGTTAACGGGAACTCGAGAGCTCTTACGAGGTTTAAAAATGCATGTGAGAAGGCAAAGAGGAGACTGTCATTCACATCTTCAGTTGACATCGACATCGACTGTTTGGATCATGGTATTGACTTCAATTCAACTATTACTCGAGCCAAATTTGAACAATTGAACATGAATTTCTTCAAAAAGTGTATGGAGCCTGTGAAGAAGTGTTTGAGTGATGCTTGCATGGACGCTGGCAATGTGGATGATATTGTTCTTGCTGGTGGCTCTTCTAGAATTCCGAAGGTGCAAGAGTTATTGCAGTATCTTAATATATAATGCATATAAATGATATTGTTCTTGCTGGTGGCTTTTCTACTTACAAATTAAAACCTATAATGCTAGTATCTTAATCTAGAAACAATTATATGCTCACAATTCTAAGTTGAGCACCAAAGAATATAAAACATATAAATGATAAATTGAAGCACAAAATCAACAATCAATCCATGATATGATGAAATCGCAATTCATATATTGAAAACCTAAAACGTCACATGCTTCATGGAATTTAAAAATCAATCTTTAACATCCAAAATTTAATCTTACAAGAATTTGAAACATTCAAATAAACAAAACAAAAATCTGTTTTGAATTACAAGAGAAGAAAATGTAGAGATAGTCATGGTTACACTTTTGAAAATCTCAAGGACGCAAGATGCTTCAAGAAGATGGAGGCTACGATAAGGATATGATGGAGATGGAGGCTACGGCAAGGCTGTTTTGGTGATTCTATATTAAATTATAGAACTTTTTTTTTTATCAAACCCATCTCCAACTGGTGGAATAGAATATAAAAGTTCTATTTTGAGGTGCCAAAATATTAACTGAAGTTCCATATTTTGGAACATCGATCAAATAGAACTGTTGTCTTTCCAAACCAAAGTCAAGGCGGGTCATCCATGTGCAGTATCTACAAACTGATTTAATTTTTCGTCTTTTTCTTTTCACATTTTGTCCAACCAATTGGAAATTTAAATTTTGCAACTCATTGGTTGGAGATGGTTTGATTATAAAACTTACCATTTAGATCAATAGTGTTAAATTGGGTTGCATTTTCTTAGATAGAACATTTTTTTGCAACCCTCAACTGGAGAACGGATTACTACTATAACACTTGGTTGTAATCTATCTTAAGATTGTTATGGATGGAGGTGTTTCTTAAGATTAAAATAAAAAATAAAATATATAACGAACTGTTTTCTCCAGTATATAACTTGTACTGATTCCAACAATCCAACTACGAACAACAACACCCTTGAATTTGCCTTCGATTACTCCTCCTCTTTTTCCCCTTCTGTTTTGAAATGGCAAGCCTTGCTATTCTCCTCACCATACTCATCCTCCCCTTCACCAAAATCATCGCACTTTCGGCATGGCTCCTGTTCCGGCCCGCGATCACATATTGATCTAATATGATGCAAGTTCTAAAAGAAATGATTTAACGAATAACAACGATACAATTATGAAAGTAAGAATGAATGCGGACCCGGTAGTATAGCAGAGAAATGGAGGCTGATGTGGCGGGGTCTGATTGGATGTGGGTGAACCCAGGACAGTTTGCCATTTTTAGGCTCTTTTCCGATCTTTTTCCAACAGAGCCGCCTCTGTGGTTTAGCTCTCTGCGGCAAACTCAGAGCCGTCTAGTCATCCGGGAACTAAAACCTCACAAAATATAGATGTAGCAGTTAGAAATTAATCTCAAGAGTGGTTGCAGCTAGTAGAGACTTAAAAACGAATCGGTTCCTCCAATATATAACTTGACTGATGCCAAGAATCCAAATATGAACAAACACCACCCTTGAATTTGCCTTCAATTCCTCCTCCTCCTTTTCCCCTTCTATTTCTAAATGGCAAACATTGCTGTTCTCATCACCATACTCATCTTCCTCTTCTCCGGAATCCTCGCACTTCTGGTATGGCTCCTGTTCCGGCCTGCGATCACAGATTTCTTCATCGCCATCAAGCACAAGGTATCATCAAGCCAAGAGCCGAGGACGAGCAAGCAAGGAATTCCAATGCCCCCACCACTACCAAAGAATAATACAAAACCAGAATCCTCCCCGAATTTTCATCTTTTTCTTTTCACAATTTGTCCAACTAATTGGAGATGTAAATTTTGCAACCTATTGGTTAGAGATGGTTTGATTATAAAACCTACTATTTAGATGAATAGTGTCAAATGGGGTTGTATTTTCTTAATAGAACATTAAGAACGGATTACTACTATAACAAACGGTTGTAATCTATCTTAAGATTGTTATGGGTGGAGGTGTTTCTTAAGATTAAAATTAAAAAATAAATAAATAACACAACTCATATATAAACAGATAAGATTAAAACAAAGGGATAGGAGTAGTTGTACATAAAAACTTACTAATAAGAACGGATTACTACTATATAAAGAGCACGCGACTCTTCCTGTTAAGAAAAGATATGATTACTACTACGTAAATGTATAGCAAGGGTAGGTCAAGATCAATTCTCAGTCATGAATTGAATTTGTGCACTCTCACGTCCCATTGTCCTGATCGTTGTCCCGACCATTCAAACAAGCAAAAAAAGTGTATGAGATTTAAAATTCAATTCCGATTTAGTTCTTTCATTTTGTTTTGTAAATTTATTTATTTAGGTTTATGAAATATCAGAAATCTGTAGGTAGAGGAAAATGCAGATTCAACTTCTTCACGAAAGGGAAGGCAAAAAGGGTTTGGGGACCGACCCAAAAATAAGAAACGGAAAAACAAAACGAGTATATAAAGAAATGAAAGGAAACATTGCGTTGGATGACTCGTATACTAGTGAGGCTAGGTTTTGTGTAGTTGTATCACTGTTATTTCATAAAATTTCATATTACAGGTTCACACTTATGCTTGTGTGCAAAGATTTTCTATTGAACTGGAAAAACAAAACGAGTATATAAAGAAACGAAATAAAGCATTGCTTCGGATAACTCGTATACCTCCGAGGCTAGCTTTTGTTAGTTTTGTCAATGTTAATTCATAAAATTTCAGATTATAAGTTTATACTTATAGTTTCTTATCAAAAACAAAAAAAGTCTATACTTATGCTTGTGTGCAAAGACTTTCTATTGAACAAAAAAAAAAAAGTATATAAAAAAAACGAAAGGAAGCATTCTGTCGGATGACTTGTATATCTATGAGGCTAGCTTTTTCGTTTACAGCTTACAGTTGCTGTGATAGTTTCTAGGCCTGGTTGTCTTTTTCTTGTTGTTTTTGGGAATGTCTCAATATTTTTTCGTTCTCGAACAGTAAAATGGATTGGGCTATGACAATATGCGATCTGCTAGCTAACAATGCACAGAGGCTGCCGTATTCTGATTTGTGCATGGTGAAGAATCAATTATTGTATCTGGGATTATATGATTTTCGCGTTGGAATTTACCCGTTTAGTTACAAAGATGGTTCTAATAAGACATTAATCGGGTTTTCTGGTTTGATGGAGTGTGGGAAAAAGCATAATATTGCCATAGTATGGTGGTTAACGCCTGATTTTCCGAGAGCACCTCCGGATATCTACCTACTTGCCAAATATGATGAGGTGTTGCAAGCAAATCATCGGTGGGTTAGACCTTGTGGCAATGTTTACATTCCTTACATTCAGAAGTGGAAAAATCACTCCACTAGCCAACCTAATTGTTGAGCTAGTTGGTGCTTTTGGTTCATGACATCCCTTCGTAAAGCGCTGCAACAATTCAAATTCTTCAAAGTTGACTGACTCTGTCTCTGATAACATACCCAAAGAAATACTGATGAACACCTCCGAAAAGCCCTCAAGGACCTTCTTTCTGATTTTCCCGAGTTGGCGGTTCATCTACATTAGACTAATGTGAGCACTTCCATTCCTTTGATCATAGGTTATATTCCCATTTCCTATCATGGCAATAATTACAAGGTCAGAATGCAAATAAGGTTGGCCGAGTATCCACATCAAGCACCACAGGTTTATATTCTATGGGATCGAACCAAGTCCTGCATAAAAGAAGATTCACAATATGTGAGTTCCACTTCTACAAAATTGGTCTTTTCGTCTGGGCCTTGAGGACTACTGTACTTTGGTGGGACTGGTTTGGAATATGGTCGGCTTATTTAGTCTTCTCCCACCTGTGCGCTCAGGGATCTGTGTGCCTTCCAATTCGGGTACCACCAGTAATTCAAATGAAGAGGAGAGGAGAGAGGAGGAGAATACATAGGGTGGAGGGTTTGATTATGAGAGACAACAAAAAGACCGTGAAAATGAACAAAAGATGTTTGAAGAGTTTGGGTGGAGAGGCTTCCTTGACGATTGAAGGAGTGACCAAAATAATAATAATAATCTGGCATCCAAAATGGTAAGAAATCGGTTCTTGTCTTGTATTTTGGTTTCTATTGTCTTTTGCTCATGATTGACTAGCTGACCATAGTTTTAAATTGTTATTGGAATACTCTTTTGACTATTATTACTTAACTTTCCTCTCCTGTTGTTTGGGTTTACACATTTTAGCCACTAGAATTCTTCATTCACATGTGGGAAAAATCATAATATTGCCATATTGCGTTGGATGACTCGTATACCAGTGAGTCTAGGTTTTGTGTAGTTGTATAACTGTTATTTCATAAAATTTCTGTCACACCCCCAAACTTGAGACCAATATTGTACTGAAATATGGTACCCGAATTTGGGATGTGAGCCAAACTAAATAAAACTTCCTTTTTGAAAGAAAGTAAAAGACTATATATAGATATACCTGAATTGTACTTTTATTAGAAAACGAAATTGTCAAAATATTTACGTAACCAAAGTTAAGCAAAATTCAAATCAGTACAGGTATTCACTTGAAATATATAGTAGTAGAAAAATATTCTTTTATCTAGTAGGTTCTTCCCTTTTTCCCCATGCATCTACTCGTTACCTGAAAACATGAAGGTGTAGCATCATGAGTAACACAGACCCAGTAAGTACATCTTACATTCTTATATTAATGTGTCTTATAAGAAATCAAAACTGAACAACCAAGTAAAAATGTACCGAGAACCATTTATATGTTCACACCAAATCTTAAGTATGTATTTGTATACACACAACAGACACATATATCAATATTTGTAAAACTCATAATAATATCACATAGTCACATCTCTTTTATCGAATAAACAAATACTGCAGCAATAATAGGTGCAAATAACCTCAAAACAATGCATGCTCGATTCTCTTTTCACTTAACACCATAACATATTAACAATATATCACAGATAGATATTTGATCAAAACAATATAAGTACACTTTTCATTTTAGTGAATTCTCGGATTAACTGGTAACAAATCATAAATCCACGTGTCACGGGAAAGCCAGATTGATTGGTAACAATTCATAAATCCACGTGCTAGGGTCCATAATACCAAAGCACGGGAAACCACATGCTAGGGTCCATAATACCAAAGCATGGGTAAGCCGCAGCATACCAGGGTCCAACGTACTATACCCAAGTATGTATACTCAAAGTAAGCAACCTTCCTAAGAGTATAATAGTGCACTATCTGAAGGGACTAGGGCCCAGGCTTAACGTCTCATAACACCAAAACACATTTACCAGTAATTCACTTAAGCACGGGGTTGTAGATAACACCCGGCTTCACAATTGTACTTCTCAGACATAATCAAATTCACAAAATACAATCTTTATAAATTATAGATCATAATATATGTATATGTACACACACATATAGAGACATACATATATTCAGGAATAACCTCATCTGAAAACATATGTAGCATAATTATATAACACAAATAAGTAAATATAACTGAAATTGTGTGGACAAATTAATATAAATATATATATATATATATATATATATATATATCTATAATTAAACTTGAAAGTAATTGTGCAATAAAGGTACTGCAAATTAAACTTGAAAGTAAATGTGCAATAAAATAAAGGTACTGCAAATTAAACTTGAAAGTAAATGTGCAATAAAATAAAGGTACTGTAAATTAAACTTGAAAGTAAATGTGCGATAAAATAAAGGTACTGAAAATTAAAAGTAGTAAGAGAATATTAGTTAGTAGTCAAAGAGTCAGTAGTCATTTTTCCATAGTATTGGAAATCTTAGTCCAAAGTGTCCATTCGTCAATCAAAATAATAGTACCAAGTACTGTCAACTTTCTGTTTTTATAACTTGTTCAATTCATGTCCGAAATAGTCAAGTGAAGACACCAAGTCATAGGATTTTTCATAAGGAATTCAATGGAATAAGTCATGTAGTCCAGATCAGAGTGATATAGTCCATAAATGGTAAAAGAACCATAACAGTGCTGAAACCGATATTTTTGAAACTGACCTTTGATGTTTAAGTCTTTACGTACTGTGTATTTTACCATTACTTCTCAAACTTTCCAGAATAAAAGTAGAGGTCCTAAGCTTCAAATTGATATAAAGTTTGTAGAAAATGGATAAGAAATGAGGGAGATATGAATTTTTGAAGTTGTGATGGCGGTATGAGATTTCCAGCGAGTTTAAAAGTTGAAAACTTTGATTAGCCATAACTTCTTCATTTCTTAACCTTTTTTAGTGATTCAAAAGCCTAAACTGAAGGATTTTTCATGAAGAAACTGAAAATGTAATACCCCGGAAAAAAATCCAAATTAAATTCCGTGGATTTTTAGAAATGATTTCACGATAGTAGGAGCGAGTACGAAGCTTGGAGAAGTTGTGGAATTAGTTCGAACGATTTTATTTTCGAAAACGAACGTTTTTAGGGGGTCAACAAAGTTGACTTTTTATACGTTCAAAATTTGGGAAAACTTCCTTCATGAAAGTTGTAGAGCTCGTCGATACGAGTTCGTGGACATGTGGAACGCATTATTCGGAGTTCGTATGATTAAGTTATGAATATTTGAAAATTGGGAATTTTCTATAAATAGGAAAAATTTCTGATTTATTCATTAAGGACGAAACTTTTCTGTTTTTGCGGAATAGTCCCCCGGACTCTCTCTCTCTCTCGATCGAAAACCCTCAGACCCGGCGGGTCGAGCTCGACCCGACCCGGCTTTTTCACCACCCTCCGGCCACCTCCAGCTCAGGACCCGGCGCCTCCCGAACTCGCCGCCGCACGCCCAGTCTCCTGGTGGTGTCATCTTGCTCCGCCGCTGCCCCCAGAAGTGGATCGAAGCCCCCCCGAAGCTAGAACCCGACCCGACCGGAAAACCACTTTTCCGGCGTTGCATGGGCCGATCGTTCCCATTTTCGTGATCTCCTCTTCATGCTGATCATCCCCATGTAAGCCTTTCATCACGATTTTGTGTATAGAACGCTAGATCATGGTTTGACTTTTTTGACGTCCCTGATTTAATCTGAAATCTGATCAGACGCACGAGATTAATCCAACTTCAACGCTTGATCTAGGACGATCTAGGCCAAACCAGACTTAGCTCCAGGTATGAAAGTCGACCACCCTTTCATTTTGAACCAGTTTGTAGTTGGTCACTTTGCCATCTGAGGTGGTTGACCGGCGTTGACCGCCGCGTTGACCGCCCACTGACCACCGCTTGTGGCGGCGCATCAGACCATATTTCGAGTTTTCATTATCTAGGCGATGATCTATGCATCCATACGAGCGTTTTGATATATAACATGGTCATGTTAGAAAAAGTTGATAAATAGTGGATTTACGTTTTGACGTTACTATTTAACGTTTTTACGTTTATCTTCGGTTTACGATCTGTGAAGATCTGACCATCGGTTTTGCTTCAATTTTGGATATGTTGATCGTATGACTGTCCCGGTGACTTTGTGAGGTCACGGGCGAAGATCCGACCGTTGGATCTTCGTATAATTGAGAAATAGTGATTCGGAAGGCGATTCGTGAGAATCTGACCGTCGGATTTTCATATAATTTTATGGAGATGTTTGTTAGAGTGATTCAAGAAGATCTGAGTCTTCGTGATAATTTTGGAGGATGATCCTAAAGGCGATCCGTGAGGATCCGACCGTTGGATCATCATTAAATTCAGATCCGACCGTTGGATCATCATTAAATTCAGATCCGACCGTTGGATCATCGTATAATTTCGATCTGACCGTTGGATCATCATTAAAATTAGAATCCGACCGTGGGTTTCCGTATATGTGTGCTTTTGAGTTGTTGGCTAAGTTAAGATCATTATTGGATTAGGTGATTGATGGATTTATTTGGCGGACGATTCGTGAGATTGTTAATGGAGCTGTTAAGAAGACGCAGCTGGATTAGAGGTGAGTAAACCTCACGTGGTTCATATTACGAACCGAGTACTTTTAATTAATTTATTTTTTGTCGTCATTGTGTGAACTATAGTTGGTATTAATGGGCATTCCTGTGTGAATGTCTATCTATATATATATTATTTATGTGAAATAATATGTATTGTTGAAATTGTGAGATATTATGTACTGTTATGGTTGTGTTGAGTTTATTGTTGAAAAGCAACAATATTGTGAGAGGTATTAAATTTATTGTTGAGAAACAATAAATTGTTGATTTGTTGAGATATATTGATCTGTGGAGATCAATAGGTCACGGGGGTGACCATGGCATCTATTAGTGAACCACGCCCTTGTACCGGGTAGGTGGAAACTAATAGCATTAAATCGTGAACCACGCCCTCGCGCCGGGTAGGTGGAAACGATCAGTTAGAGCTCTAGTCTGTCTGCCAAATGTTGAGTGACCTTATGAGGGTAACGGGGAGTGACTCATAAGTGTATAATATTTATATATATATATATATATTTATATATATATGAGAGTGAGAAAGTGAAGTGGTTTTGTGGTGATCATTGTAATTGTGATGTTTCTACATTTCTATACTTGAGTTAAAGGAAATGTATTTTATTAAATCAACAGTTCTTCTTGTTTACTCATACTGGCTGTAAAAAGCTTACCGGGTTTTGTGTTGTTGCAACTCCCGGTACACTATTCAAATTGTGTAGCGGGTAATCCTACAGGACAGGAGAACCAGGACGGTGATCGTGCGGTTAGAGCAATTGTTAGAGTTTTACAGCAATTGTACGTTGTGAGGTGTGTTATGCTCATTTGAGCTTTACAATATTGCTTGTGAGAGTGAATTGTAATAATGAACTCGAAGTTTCGAGATTTGGATTTTGTAATTGTAATTATTCATGTTTCGGATTTGAATTTATTATTCAAAATTCGGGGCGTGACAGAAAATATAATTATTTTTGACATGATTAACTTTTATCAAACACGAAAATATATGACTGCAGCAAAACAGATTCTTTTCCATTTTATCATTGGTTATGCACTTTGATAAATCTTAAAGGCAAAAGAATATAGAAATGTAATCATGTACTTACTTAAGAAACTCAGAAGTGAAGTGAAGATTTTGGTCTTGGATCCAAGCTTGGACTTCTTTGAGAAAAACAAAGGGAGTTTCTTGAAAGAAAAGGATGAAGGATTTGTGAGGTGAGTTTTCTCTACAACTAAGACTTCCAAATCAGTTTTGCACTTGATCTTAAGGCTTGAAGGAAAAATGATTCAGCTTCATGTTTATAAAGACTAGAAAGATGCATTAAAAATTAATTTTTAGCATCTTACTTGTAAGTCAAAAGTGAGTTGAAAGTCTACAAAGCATTTACAAGGAAATTTCCAAGAAATTTCCAAGAAATGTTATGGTTGTTAGAAAGAAAAATCAGATTAGTTCTTCTAGATGTATTGGCATTTGAATCATGTATACATATATACACATAGATATACACATAGATACACATTTTCTCAAACTAATACGAAGATTGATATGTCATTTCGTAATATTCAAAATATGTGTTAGCAATAACTAGTACTAAAATGACATGCATCACAAAAATAATATAGGTAATAGTATTGGGCTCAATAACAAATATCGAGTATACACAAGAAATACGAACTAAGGTATTTTAGTAAGTTCCTAGAACTCTATTATAACTTGTAAGTATAGCATGTGGTATCATCGGTTTCTAATCGAGAAAATAAATGCTTAGAAGATACTTGGATTATTTCTAAGTTTAAGGTATCTTAGAGTGCTCTACAGTGATACTAAGTTTCGGGTTATTACAATTTCAGATTAGAGGTTCACACTTATGCTTGTGTGCAAAGATTTTCCATTGAACCGGAAAAACAAAACGAGTGTATAAAGAAACGAAATAAAGCATTGCTTCGGATGACTCGTATACCTCTGAGGCTAACTTTTGTTAGTTATGTCAATGTTAATTCATAAAATTTAAGATTATAAGTTTATACTTATAGTTTCTTATAAAAAAAAAAAGTCTATACTTATGCTTGTGTGCAAAGACTTTCTATTGAACCGAAAAAAAAAAAAGTATATAAAAAAAACGAAAGGAAGCATTGCGTCGGATGACTCGTACATCTATGAGGCTAGCTTTTGCGTAGTTGTATAAGTGTTATTTCATAAAAAGATTACAAATTATACATATAGTTTCTTATCTAAAAAAAAAAAAAAGTTTATACTTATGCTTGTGTGCAAAGACTTTTCATTGAACCGAAAAAAAACAAAATAAGTATATAAAGAAACAAAGGAAGTATTGCGTCGCATGACTCGTATACGTGTGAGGTTAACTTTTTTGTAGTTGTATCACTGTTATTTCATAAAATTTAAGATTACAAGTTTATACTTATGCTTGCGTGCAAAGACTTTCCATTGAACCATGGACCACCATTAACAATACGATCCCTCTTGACTTAGGATTTGAGCACAAAATGATCATCATGTTATGGGATAGAGAAACGATGGACTTCGTAACCATCCGAGCTTTTGCATCAATTTTCTACCTTGTTGAGATTAGTTGACCAATTGCATAGTGAAGCTGGGAGTCACCAACAAAAGTAATTTTCTAGAGTTTAGGTTTAGTATTTACTAGAAACTGCAAACACACTATTTGAATGATGTGTGAGTTATAGATTAAGGCCGAAATTATGTGCACATATTTGTAGTGGTTGGTGGATCTTGGAAGAGGGCCAAAACAATAAAATAACACAAATTTTACTGTTCACTATTGAAGGTTGAATGACATAGTTGTAATAAAACAATAAAGTGGGGTAAAACATTAAACCAATATGGACGTTACTGTTCATAAGGAGCTAGACTGCTAGAGCTTTAGTATAGGTAATTAATGTAATATTGTGAATTTTTAATGAATCATGAGTATTTCTCATGCATTAAGCAAAGTTGGCTACGAGCCAAAATATCAAACTTATAATTGATTATGTTTTTTCCTTTTGATTACAATAAAAAGGACTAATGCGATTATCGTTCGTTGGTGCTCTTTGACTATTATAAAATACTAAGCTTAGAGCATTTCCAATAGTAATAGCTATTTCTTTTTATTAACTAGATAAGCTAAAAGCGAAATATAACTAGCTAGTTTTTAAGTTTTGCTTCAGCAGAATAAGCTAAAGCCCAAATTAAATTAATTCGAGCCTTGGAGTGAGTTTTAGTTAAATTCTCGGCCCTCAAAAATTTGTTGAACTCGATGAATTCAAATTGGAGAAATCAGACATGGGCATCTAGATTGGGCTTCCGGTCTACACAAATTTAGAATTCAGGCAAAAACAATTGAACCACCACCTCCATACCATCCACTCCGGCCTCTTAGCACTGTCACAACCAATATACTAGCACCACAACCTCGAGAAGAACCTAAACTCCCCCACCATCCAATGCTGTAACCAGAAGATGTCACATTCTCCACCAATCTCAAACTATGAAAATATGCACTCAACGATGTAAACCAGTAGTTTGCCTCCACCACAACACCCTTTGAACTTGAAGAACATGAAGGAGATGACTACCCCAATACCCGCCAACAAAGACCTAAAAAATCTGCAACCGTCACACTTCCCTCACAACAAAAGTAGAGACATTGAAAGGTTTTTTTTGCCAAACAATGTAAATTATAGAATTAATTGTATGCTTCTTTAATTAGATGACGTTATTAATTTCGAGATAGACTACCAATTTGGAGAGTCATAATACGTCCTTGCAAAACGTTGAAACATAAATTACATAGTTACATCGTTAAAGAAAGACCGACAAAAAAGTATGAAAATAGTTTTATTAAAAAAAAAAGAGAGTATGAAAATAGTTAAATTGAGGCCCAATAAAAAAAGGAAGAGGCCCAATATTGGGGATCGGATCCAAATTTATTACATATATATGAATATAGTGATGAGAGTGGTATAGACTATAGAGTACCCTCTCTCTTAAACCGGAGCTCCCTCTCCCTATACCCTTAACCTCAAACCAAAAAAAACCTCCGCCGTCGCAAGTTTTGAACCTTGGTCCGAGAGTCGTGCGAAACCCGCACCCTTAAACCCAGATTCTGAAACCCCCACTTTTAAAAGTGAAACTCACCCTAATTGGAAATTTCTAGCTTAAGGAGGTTAAGCCAGAGTTGAGGGAGGCTTTGAGGATCTGATATCTTGAAGGCTTTGAGGTGAGCAGTTGTTGGATCATAATTCATATACATATTTGTCCCCTAAAACATGGAAATTACTTGTTCTAAAGTCCAAATTTAATGTTGACTAATCCAATTTCATTATTTCCCTAATCTTGTACTTTTGCTTAACCTTTGTGTTGATTTATATATATTTATTATGTTTTCCTTATCATGCTAGGAAATGATGGAGAAAAATGGAAATGCACTAAAAATGTCAACTTTACACATTTTCCTACTCCGGCTAGGAGAAACCAAGCCAAGCAAGAAAGAAGGAGCGACCACCTAACCAAATGAACTTCAAATGAGCTGAAACCTTCCAGATCCATTCTAGACATCCTAAGAAACATTTATTATGAAGAGTGCAAGAGCCAAATAGAAGTGGAAGACCTTCAAACAGTCAGCCCAATTTTATGCAGAAGCAAAACTGCACCTGTAAGGAGTCCAGCAGCGATTTCGGCCCAATGGCATGGAAATAAATTCTGAAAATTTGACACAATGATCTACACTCATGGTGGATCATTTCATATGAAGAAGTCATAGGCAAAATCTGAAGTCTTGGTGGAGAATTAATTGAAGGAAAAATGAGTAGAAAGTGACTCAAACCTAACAAATTCCATTAGTGTTTAAATATTCAAACCTAACAAATTCCATTAATGTTTAAATGCTCAAACCTAACACATCATCATTTGTTTAAAGCCAAATAGTTTTGCTTGGTAGCCTATAAATAGAGGCTACAACAAAAAAGAAAATCATCAATTCCTTCATCCATTACATCTTCTTTCTCTCTTCATCTCCTTCACAAAACCTCCATCTCCACCTCCCAAAATCCAAACTCATACTATCCATACTACTCTATCTCCTCCATCACCACCACCATTTCTTATCCTCTACCTCCATTAACACCACCACTACTACATCATTTCTCCACTCTCTTTTCTATCATCATTTTCTCCATCTACTCCACCTATTCACATAATACATAATGCAAGCTTCACTATCTTTTATCATCAAATCTTCAAGAGCAAGAAGGAGAGGGAATCACCACCACCACCATCACCACCAAGACGTGAGCTTGGGGACCATCCGACACACCACTAAGCCAACTCTATCTCTTTTACTCTAGATTATATTTTGGTGTTTAATTTGATTATGAATTTAGTATATGTAATTATGAGTGAGTAGTACTTTGTTGGGGCTAGGGTTGAAAGCCCTAGCCAAACTTGTTTGAATTGATGTTTTAATTTGCATTTGATGTTATTTATGATTTTCATCTTCATATGCTAATTCAAGAAGTGAATGCATTCATTCAAACTTAACTATTTTGAATGTGTTGTGTTTGTCATCTCATGAAAAAATGTTTAGGGAGTAGTTAACCTTGAACATTAATAGCATGATAGCATCCTCTATGTGCATGTGAAGGTTGTGAGTTAAAATCACCTAGATCTAGGATTGGTTTGCTTGCATGATTATCTAAACTCAAAACTTTATGCATCTAGGAACAAGGAATTGAGACTTAACCGGTAATAGGATTTGTTCTTAGGTAGTTAATTCTAGACTTATCCAGTTGGAATTGATACCATTAAAGGAGTTTAAGCCTTTGTAGTCTTATCCGGATGCAAAGAGGGTAATTGGGAAATTAGAATATCATCACTTGTATTTGAATTTCTATACTTGCAAGGGAGGTTAGTGGTGGACAATCCAACCCCTAACTTCATCCATTATATCACTATTTTAGTTTATAGTAATTTAGTTTACATTTGAGCTAATTGTTTTCAATTCAAAACTATCTTCAAAAACCAAAAACAATTTCACTATCACCACAATGCACATACTCACCATAAGCCTAGATTTCCTTGTAAATTTAGGTTTGTGATTGTACATTTGTATATTCTAGCTCTCCTTAGGTTAATACCCTAGCTAGTGAAAGGAATCCAATCCTCGTGGGTTCGACAACCTTTCTTAAATCCCTATACTATTACTTGTACCCCTTATACTTGAGAGTGGCTATTTGGCTAACAGCAGTACTTGGCCGAGTACTTGAGTTTTATAGTAGTGAACGTTGCAGTTACATTCTATCATTTTTGTTTACAGATTATAGTTGCTGTGATAGTTTCTAGGCCTGGTTGTCTTTTTGTTTTTGTTTTTGGGAATGTCTCAATATTTTTTCCTTCTCGAACAGTAAAATGGACTAGGCTATGACAATACGCGATCTGCTAGCTGACAATGCATAGAGGCTGCTGTATTCTGATTTGTGCATGGTTGAGAATCAATTATTGTATCCGGGATTATATGATTTTCGCGTTGGAATTTGCCGGTTTAGTTACAAAGATGGTTCCAACAAGACATTAATCGGGTTTTCTGGTTTGATGGAGTGTGGAAAAAAGCATAATATTGTCATAGTAGGGTGGTTGACCCCTGATGTTCTGAGAGCACCTCTGGATATCTACCTGCTTGCCAAATATGATGAGGTGTTGCAAGCAAATCATCGGTGGGTTAGACCTTGTGGCAAGGTCGACATTCCTTACATTTAGAAGTGGAAAAATCACTCCACTTTAGCCAACCTAATTGTTGAGCTAATTGGTGCTTTTGGTTCATGGCCTCCATTCGTAAAGCGCTGCAACAATTCAAATTCTTCAAAGTTGATTGACTCTGTCTCTGATAACATACCCAAAGGAATCACTGATGAACACCTCCGAAAAGCCCTCAAGGACCTTCTTTCTGATTTTTCCGAGTTGGAGGTTCATCTACATGAGACTAATGTGAGCACTCCCATTCCTTTGATCATGGGTTATATTCCCATTTCCTATCATGGCAAGAATTACAAGGTCAGGATGCAAATAAGGTTGGCCGGGTATCCACATCAAGCACCATAGGTTTATATTATATGGGATCGAACCAAGTCCTGCATAAAAGAAGATTCACAATATGTGAGTTCGACTACTGGTCTAGTGCATATTCCACTTCTACAAAATTGGTCTTTTAGTCCGGGTCTTGAGGACTACTGTACTTTGGTGGGACTGGTTTGGAATATGGTCGGCTTATTTAGTCTTCACCCACTTGTGCGCTCAGGGATCTGTGTGCCTTCCAATTCGGGTACCACCAGTAATTCAAATGAGGAGGAGAGGAGAGAGGAGGAGAATACATAGGGTGAAGGGTTTGATTATGAGAGACAACGAAAAGATCTTGAAAATGAACAAAAGATGTTTAAAGAGTTTGGGTGGAGAGGCTTCCTTGACGATTGAAGGAGTGACCAAAATAATAATAACAATCTGGCATTCGAAATGGTATGAAATTGGTTCTTGTCTTGTATTTTGGTTTCTATTGTCTTTTGCTCATGATTGACTAACTGACCATAGTTTTAAATTGTTATTGGAATGCTCTTTTGACTATTGGGTTAATGCTCATACACCCTGAATCCATCAAAATACCTCCCAAAAACCCCAACAAATTATTTTTATTCCTCTTTACCCAGACTCCTGTCCCTTTCTTTCTCACCTACCCAACATATCTCTTTTTCTTGCCATCAGTACCCTTCTGTTGGTTCTTTGCATGTTCATATAGTTTAATATTTTCTGTTACAATTGATGAAACGTGGTGGGCCCATTCTTAAATTTATTTGTTTAAAGAAAAGTGTTAGAATTCATCCTCTATTCTAAAAGGTAAACAGTACGTTTTAATATTCATAATTTCGATTGTCGATCGACTTGAGCTAAATGTTATCTGCAAAAATACTAGCAAAGAATTAAATCAGGAAAGAGAAAAATTGAGAAAATTGAAAGACTATAGAGAACGTCTTCCTAGAGAAACTCCCAATTATTGGGATATCCTCTATAGACTTCAAACCAGAATTTATAAATTAGAAGAAGATATTGAAAATCTTTTATATATTCTGGGCGAGGAACAAAAACCTCTTGATTATTTGAGCATTGGTTAGATCCGCAAATCACTGGTATCAGAGCTTGCAAAGAGCTCAACAGGGGAATCCCCAATGGGGACAATGTCTGACTTAATATTAGAGAAGTTGAATTCTCTATTAATATCCTCTGATGAGAAACATCAGACCCTGTTACAAGAAATATCTAGATCTCAAGATCATCTAGATACGTTACCTGATATAATCGCTCGATTAGAAAAATTAGAGCAAAAAATGGATTATATCAAAGAACTTCCAAAAACGGAAGAAGAAAAGCTAACAAGTGTTAGTAGAAAAATCAATGAACAGCAAAAAACGCTGGATTCTATGAAAAATATACTGAAGGACAAGAAAGTGCCTACAGTAAAACCAAAGAAAACTAATGGATTCAAACCATTAGAAAGACCAGATAAGAATCTTGTTCCAAACATGATTTTTCTGGATCCTTCAACTAGTTCTACTAGTATTCGGTATGAAAAGCCGAAGGAGACTCGAGATGTTAACATGTTAAGTATCTTTGGAAAAAAGAAAGGAGTACAACTCCTAAATGCTGAAGAATTTGAATACAACGAAATTGAACAGGAGGTAAAAAACTCCGCAATTCCCAAATTAGATTTCAGGCAAATCTACAAAAGGGGAACGTTTGACTTGATGGACAGCCATCATTTCAAATTATTGGAGATAACAACCCCCGCTACAGCAGGTGGAGAAACCGATCTCTTGATGATCACCCCTGCAGAAGTTGCTAGAGCAGCAGCAAAAAAATATCAATTTATGCATATTGGAGCAGTCCAAGTAGGCATAAATCTGCTGGCTCGAGAAGGCATAAACTGCTCAGTCCTATGTGTCCTGCAAGACAACAGACTGACAGACTTTCAAGCTAGTCTGCTGGGAACCCTAGAAGCATCCCTGTGTGAACAAGTAGCCTATTTCAACTGCTTCCCAAACTTCACCACCAGCTTGAAAGATGCAGCTCACTGTCTACGACTGAGAGTCAAGACAGATGGCATATCTATGAAAGAAGATATGCAAGAACTCGCAATAGTATACAGAATATACTATAGATTAATGAGCACTACAGTAGCCCCCAAGACAAGGATAACCAATATCCCAGGTCTTACTACTGGGTTCCTCACTAATCAGAAGAACCATTCACAACAGATTCATAAAGTTACTTGGAACGAGGTAACTTTTCCTATTGAATGGAAACTATCTGGCCCGAAAAAGCCGCCAGAAAGTACCAAAGCAAAAGTCTATGAAAGCCGAAAGACTGGAGAAATCAGTCTCAACTTTGACAATCACAGAAAAAGTGATGTCGGTCCTGAGAACATCAGGATAAACAAAAATCTTCTCAGAAGAAGCTACAGCACTAGAGAAGCTAGCACTAGTGGCACTAAAGCCATTATTGAAGAATCGATAACTGAAGAAGAATTAGAAGCTGATCTAAACAGACCAGTTAATATGCTTAGAGCACAAAAGCTCTATGATCTCTATGAAGAAGCAGATTCCTGCGAAATTCCTGAACGATTAGAAAAACTAATCGAAGAAATGAAAAAGTTCAATCCAGGAAAGGAAAGAAAACTCCTTCCCTACCAAGATGTTGAAATGGAAGAAGGAGAAAGCTCCAAAACTTCCATCACCAGAGAAAAAGGAAAGGTGAAACTCCCTATACAAAAGGCCCCTACGGGAAGAGATGGAGAAAGAAATTCTCAAAGATTTGTCCCAGAGGACAAGATACCCAGAGTACCAATTACCAATTTTGGTATCTGGCTAGATCTGGATAAAACTCTAGACAAGAGAAAAACTCTTGACCAATGGGTTGACAGCCTGATGATGGCATCTGCTCTCACCTTTGGAAAATTCGAAGCTCCTGATCTTCAGATGTATTTTGAAACCACTCTCACAGGAGTAGCAAAGAAATATTATTTCTCTTTCAAAGAAACGGCCAGAGGAAAAGAATGGCTTGAAGATATCAAAGCTTCAAAATCTCCGTATGATTTTGCAGTACCCCTGTACGATCAGTTCTGTGGAGATTCTGCTAATATGAGTGAAAAGGCCAGAGAAACGGCTAAATCAAATATCTATGCTCTCAAAATTTGTGACATGAGATATTTTGAAGAATACTTGAATGAATTTCAAGAATATTACTGTACAATTGGTGAACTAGAAAGCACTGATCTAGTCAACTTGTTGCACAGGAAACTCCCTGAACCATGGAGAACAGCTGTGCGAGAAAGCATAGCAGAAAAACCAATTGAAAGATTTTCAGTTGGAGGAATTGCCGACAGAATCCGGCAATTACTGAAAGAACAATGCAAAGCTAATCTTAGAGCTAAGATGGCTAAGAAACAACTCAAAGGAGTAGAAAATTTCTGTTACGGAATACTGGATATGCCAACTAACTGGGGATGTCATGAATCCAAGTTCCACAGAAAGAAGAAAGGAAAATATTACTCTAAAAAATTCAAAAGGAATAATCAAAGAAAGAATTGGAAATTCAAGAAAAGTTCCAATTACAAGAAACAACAGGAAGAAAATCCTAAAAAGAAATTCTTCAAGAAAAAGAAGAATACTCATCAGCATAAACAACAACCAAGCAAGAAAGCTTGCAGATGTTGGTTATGCAAAGCTGAAGGGCACTATGTCAATGAATGCCCGGAAAAGGGTAAAAGATCTACTAAAGCTCTCTTTGAAGAATATGAGCAAATAGTAGAAATAGCAAATATGAAAGGCTACGAAATAGCCTATTCTGATGAAGAAGAAGACGACAGGTCAGTCTACTCTGCCTGGTCCGAAGAAGAAGATTCATCTGAATATTCATCTGAGTCTGAGACAGATTCTGAAGTAGAGTACTTCGAATCCAGACAAATGAATGTTTTGAAAATCAAAAACTGGGAAGAAAGTAAGACAGAATCGTTAATGTCTTCTTATCAGGTGAACCCTGGTACATTCGTTTGTGACTACTGCTTATGTCACGAAAGGAATGGTCTCCCTATGTTTTGTGAAGAGTCAAAAAAGACTTATCACAAAGTAGCTGAAGCAAGAAGAAAAACCAAGAATGGACTTGTCAGCCAACTAGTTGACCAAGAATATGAAGAATATTTCTCTGAGAAAAAAGAGAAAGAAACTTTGTTCTAGGAAACCATGGAACCATCTTCCTCGAAAAAGGAAGATGTCATCAAAGAAAAACTAGATGACAACTTTGAATTGGTTGAAATACCAGAAAAGATAGAACTGGTGAAGCCACCAGAACCTGTTCATCTCTTAGAAAAGCAAGAAGCAGCTATAACAGTTACTGAAACATGGGATTTACTTGGCCAACCTTCTGGCAAGTTTGATTATAAAGTCCGATATGACCCTCCGTCATGGTTCAGTAATCCAGATAGCAAAGAGATAATTCCTACAGACTGGGATGATACAAAACCTTCTAGTTTTACATCTCCCACTCAGAAAAATGTTCCAGTAGAATGTAAACCATTCATTCCAAAGGAACAAGCTCAAGAAAATGAGCTTCAGCAATCAAAAGTCATCTCTACGAGTAGATACAGCAACTACATAGAGATTGGACTAAAATTCCCTGATCATAAAAAATATCATCTACATGCCTTTGTAGATAATGGATCAGGATTTACAGTTGCAAAAAGATTTGCAATTCCAGAAAAACTCTGGAAAGAAGAAAAGAAAACAGCTACTGGTGTTACTTTTGATGGAAGCCATCTCACCATGAATAAAGTAGCAAAAAATGTTCATATCACCATTGGTGGAGGAACATTTACCATCCATAACGTCTGGCAATCTGAAGGCCAAGGCGCAGATTTCTTGTTGGGTAATGATTTCATTCTCCAACAGAGATTTATCCAGGATGAAGAAGCAATCGGCTTCAGAAAAGGAGAACGGGTGTTCTGGGCAGATAGGCTCACTAGAGCCAAAAGCGTGGTCGGACCAAACTTTACTACCCAATATCAGAGATCGCACCAGAATAGTGGTGATCTTACTCCCTACAAACAAAAATTTGAACCCATACTCCAAATCAAACAACAAGAAGAACTACTTGTTGAGGAAACTTCTGAAGAAGAAGAAGAAGCAGAAATTAGTGAAGAAGAAGAAGCTAGTTTCATCCATGAGCATAACCTCAAGCACTTTCAGAATAAGCTTGAGTCTCAGAAAATTCCCACTCTTGAGAAAATCAAGAAACTACTCGAGCAGAACATCGATATAGATCCTCAGAAGTTTTGGGGAAAAGACCCAGTGGTCTGTGAACTAAGACTACATGACATGAATGCTATCTGTCATGTCAAAGCCATTCCTCAGTATAAAGAGGAAGACCAAAAAGAATTCAGAAAAGATATTGAAGATCTCCTGAACAAGAAATTAATTCAACCTTCCACTAGCCCTCATCATGCTCCAGCATTCTACGTGAGAAATCATGCAGAAACCCTTCGAGGAAAAGCTAGAATGGTTATTGACTATCGAGATGTCAATAAAAAGACTGTCAAAGACGGCTATCAAATTGCTCAAGTAAGAGTATTGATCAATCAGCTCAGAGGAGCTAAAGTCTTTTCAAAATTTGATGCAAAGTCAGGATTTTGGCAAGTCAAAATGCATCCTGAGAGTGTACCTCTCACTGCATTTGGAACACCACAAGGACATTACGAATGGTTAGTAATGCCTTTTGGTTTAAAGCAAGCTCCCTCAATATTCCAAAGAAAAATGGATAATATCTTCAAGCACGTTGCAGAGTTTTGCGTCGTCTACATAGATGACATTCTGGTTTTCTCCAAAAACAGAGAAGAACACATGAAACACCTCCATGAGGTTGTAAAGCTGATAGTTCAGCATGGAATTATCCTAGGTGAAAAGAAAATCTTCTTTATCCTTGATGAAGTTGATTTCCTAGGTATAAATATCAAAAATGGAGTGATAAAACTCCAACCTCATATCCTTGAGAAGATCTGGAAATTCCCAGATAGAATTCCTGATGCTAAGAGTCTAGAGAGATTCCTTGGTGTCATAAATTATGGGAGAGATTTCATCCCCAAAATCTCAGGGTTAACAGCAATGTTATCCCCAAAGACAAGTTCCAAAAGAAAATGGAACTTCACAGAAGATGATGAAAAAACTGTGAAGCAGATAAAAAATCTCTGCAAAAACCTCCCTCCTCTTCAACAACCTGAAGAGAATGATGAAATTATCCTCCAAACAGATGCGAGTGATAATTACTGGTCCGGTGTTGTTCTGGCAAAAACGCCTGGAACTAACATTGAAAAAATCTGTAAATTTTGTAGTGGCAAGTTCAGCCCTGCAGAACTGAATTATCCCACAGGGGAAAAGGAAATTTTGGCTGTAAAGAAAACGATTTTAAATTCTCCAGCTTTTCTTGGAAAACCCTTTACTGTTCGCACCGATTGTGCCAGAGTAAAGAATTTCAAAAATTTCAAGCTTGATAAAGCTGCTGATAGAGGAAGATTAGCTAACTGGCAATTATTTCTTAACCAATATGATTATGTTGTTGAACTAATTGCAGGAAACAAAAACTATCTTCCAGATGCCTTAACAAGAGAATTAGCCATGTTCAACAGAAGAGATGATGACGACGAAGGTCGCAATCCCAGAAGCAGAAGAGCTGGGAAAGAACAAGAAGACAATGAGGATCCCAAAGAAAAAATCCTCAAAAGATTCTTGCTAGGTCCAAAAAGGCCAGCCACAACTGATCAATCCCAGGGTAAAGGATTGGCTAGCCCGTCTCAAACGGCAGACGGTAAAGGCTCATCAAGACCGTTGACGGCTGTTGCTTTGCCAAAAAGCAAACCTACTCCAACTGGAGTAATTAATGTTTTTAATTATGAACTTCGAACTTTCGATACTCTTGTGTTCAGAACTGGCAGGAGATTAGCTTACCACCAGAAGGCAATTCTGGATAATCTTTTATTTGCCTTTCAGGAAAGAAGCAGTGGTCTAATGTTTCCAGCCCTATTTGCATTAACGGAAGAGCTATACGAAAATGCTAGACCACAATTCGAAGAACTACAGCAGAGTGCTGTCAAGAAAGAAAAAATTAACTTCCTTGAACATCCAGAAAGTGCTAGGGTTCCTATCATGGCACTTAATGAATCAGATTGGCATGAATTCCACAATCTGATAGGAAGACACAATTCAGAAGACCTGGTTCCTCCAACCCTCTTCATTGTCTCAGGATCATATGTTGGAAGATACTTGGTAAATGTTCAGAGTGAACATCCACAAGAACACAAGCTTTGGCTTGTTGAAAATGGTTTTGTCCATAACCTATGGACTAAAACTAATGATGATCTAAAAGGTTTGCCGCCCATCATTATAAACACAGTCAAAAATATAAGAAAGAACGACTGCATACTTCGACTGAAGTTCAGATCCACTCCTCCAGAATGGATCCAGAAGGCAAACGGTGAGGTTGAATATATTCCCCCATATCATTATGTCAGGATTATTCAAAGAAAATATCTTCAACCAGCTTGTGTAGCATACAATGGCCAACCAAACTCAAGCATCCCATGGATGAAGGCCATGGCTCTAGACTACATCAAGAAGATCATCTCTGAAGATGTCAACAATACCTTCCTGGCAGCAGGAGAAAAAACTATCATCACTGCTTACGATCATCCTGACGTAGTCAGCAGTGACCTATTCCTATCTATTACCAGAAAAGAGATAGATTCAACAATGGCATGCATGCAGTGGGTAGAAAAGCTTGAAAATGACAACCACTACAAGATGTATGTCGACACTGATGTTGAAGACAACGCTACAACTGTTCGAATGGCCCAGACGGACAACAACTCCTTTGTCTTTGGCCACCACTCAGAGACTGATGAGAACATGTAGCATCACGGGTGAAGAAGAATAGCGCCAAAAGTGCAACTGTTACCTTTAAGACTTTTGCTTAAAGATACCATTTGCTTTTCAAAAAGAAGAAGTAAGAAACATTTCACCTCTCACCTACTGAAGCTTTTGCTTTTCCCGTACGACCTCCACCAGCAGGAGCACTCAGAAAAGCAGAAGATCACGGAGTTATTCTGTACATTTTTTAGTTTTGAATTCTAGTTTGAGTTCCGCTCTCTATATAAGGAGCTTTCGTTTCATTTGTAAGGCATTCGAAAAGAGGGAAACATCATTCCACTATTCGAAAATAGCCATATCAGTTTTAGATTAAAACACCTGAGAGTCTTCTCTCAACTAGTATAGTAGTGTGCTTCCCTTCCTGTTCAGTGTGCAGTAGAGAGCATCATTCCAAGTAAGTGTTGCTATCATGAATAACTAAACAGCTTCGTGCTGTTTACCTAAGGAATGAGGCTCTGGATTCCTAGCATGTATTTCTATTTGAATAAATAAAACAAGGATGCCCTACCCTTTTTGTCAAAAGTAGCAAAAATTAAATATCTCTAGCTATCACTATCTGTTACATAATCACTATCTGTTGTTTGCATTCCATCTATCACTATCTGTTGTTTGCATTCCATCTATCACTATCTATTGTTTGCATTCCATCTACAACTATCACTATCCGTTTCCTATCATAGTCTGAAGTTTGAAAAAGCTTTGCCTACCAAAACAAAACCAGTTTTAAAACCAAGATTAAGACAAAACAGCAGTGATTCCGCCTGTTAAAGTATCCGCTAGGCAGGGAGCCGTTAGGAGAAAAACTTAGGCATGTTGAAGGCTAGTCTTGTTTTCATTTTGTTTTTAGATAAAGTTTCTAAGGCAGACAAAAGCTCTAAAGCTCAGGATAGCATAGGAAAAACCCCTTTTAGTCTTTTCCCAAGCAAATAGTAAGATACGAAAAAGTTGGTGCATCTGGGCACAATACGTGGAATTTTTGGGCATACGGGAATTACCCCTTGACTATTATTACTTAACTTTCCACTCCTGTTGTTTGGGTATACACATTTCAGCCACTAGAATTCTTCATTCACATGTGGTTTTCCTCAGGTTTCCATTCTAATGCTTTTATTCTTCTACTCTCTATCAGGTTGCGAATGCAGAGCTTTAAGTCGAAGGGTGAAAAATCTTGTATTAGATTTTTCTTTTCCTTTTGGGAAACTGGTATTTGGTGGAGGTGTTGATGGTGGTCTGACACTGTTGATGAGGTGTATAAGGTAACCATCAACTAACTCTTTGAGCAATTTTTTGCTCCAGTTGAGAGTGCAGAGAAAGAGGGTCACAAAAATAAAGCACTTGGTGGTAGATATCGCAGTAGTCTTATGAATAATGGATTGGCCTTGACTTATGTCAGGCCATTGAAGAATTTGGATGATTAAGAACTTCAGATCATCACATATTAAAAGAATCGACACTATTGCAACAAAACGGGAAAATCACAACTCACAGATCATCCAAATTTGACCGGGGCAATTGTTGGTGTTAGGAGTTCAGCAAGTGATGTTTGGGGCAACATATGTGACGTTAATGAGCTGTCTCAACTCATTGTTTTGTGATCAGTCTGGAGTCCGGTCACTATTGCACCACATGCATATGCTTAGTGGTTGATTGTTCATGAGCAGAATCATATATGAATGGCAGGCCTTATCTGTTCATGAACTTGAACATCGAAGAAACTGTTTTCGCATACCTATGAGGCTTCAAAAGCAGTTTTGTGTCTCAGATGCTTCTCCGATGAAGTGTTGAACAAAGCACATAGCAAGTTCACATTAGGAAATAATCTCTTGTGAAATGATAAAATGTGACAGGGGCTCTAGTGACAACACTGACAGCTCTAAAGATGAGAATGTGCAAGTGTTATCATAACCTTCTTTCTGTTTGGCTTCTACGCAGATATGTTAACCTAAAATTGTTTCTCAAACTATTAGAAAATATATAGGTTTCTAGTTAGGTATGGTATGCTATTTCAATTATGCAGACCGCATTCTCTGTTTTGTATTGGTGGATTTCATCCATGTAAATGCAAATGATCTTTTATTTTCTCTTTATTCCCAGAGACATGATTTTCAATTTTTTTTTTCGTGAATTATTTCTGTCGTAAGTCATGGTGATGCGGTACTCTGTTATTAGATTTGTTCACTATTTTTTTTGTGAATTTTTTTTTTAATAATGGTAAGTATATTTTATATTGCTCTTACGACAAACTTAGACCGGATTATTTTTGTTCTTTTGATTACAGAAAAAAGGACTAATGTGATTGTGGTTCTTTGATGCTCTTTGACTATTATAAAATACCGAGTTTAGAGCATTTTCAATAGTAATAGATATTTCTTTTTATTAACTAAATCAGCTAAAAGTAAAATATAAAGAGCCAGTTTTTAAGTTCTGTCTTAACAAGGTAAAGCTAAATCCTGAGTTAAATTAGTTTGAACGTTACAGTGAGTTTTAGTTAAATTCTCTGTCATCTCTAACTAAATATTGCTAGAAAATTTGTCGAACTCGATGAATTCAAATTGGAGACCTGGGGCATTGAGGTTGGGCCTTCACTCTACACAAATCGGGTTAGGTCAGGAAGAAAACAACAAAACCCAATCAAAGTAAGGATCCGTAATTGGGTCAAAGCGGTGGAGAAGTCTAATTAAAACAAGTAAAACCTCGATAGACGTACAGTAATTAATTAATTACCTCAACTTAATATATAAAATGAAGACCGAATATGTGTTTGTATAAAAGGTCTTCTTCCCCTTTCTTTTATTCTTCCCGTCACTTTTTAGGGTTTTCAATCCCCTTCACTCGTCTCTCTCACTCCAATCGAAACGGAACTTGAACTTCAATTCACTCTGTAATCTCTTCAATTTTTTTATCCGAAAGGCTCTGTAGGTCTAGGTCTGCGTTCAATTGGGGTTTGTAGGGTTTGAAATTGATAAGAATCTAGGGTTTCAGATTGGGGGGTTTTTGGTTAATTTCAGGTGGAATTAGGATCTGTATTGTGATGGAGGAGATAATCGGATCGTGATCGCCGCTCGTGGTGGCGAGCGAGGAATCGAATTGAGGGGGTTGGGGTTCTTGTATGGAAACTCGGAGCCGGAAGCGGGCGGAGGCCACCTCATCAGCCCCTTCATCATCAACTTCGTCTGGTCGCACCACTCGTTCCACCAAGCGCTCTCGTCTCTCCTCCTCTTCGCTCTCTTCTTCTGTTAACCCTTCACCAATCTCCACTCGCTCTCGGGCCTCTCGGGCCAACAATCAAGACACCGCCGCCGCCGTTGCAGCATCGGCCACCACCGCGATGGACTCCACCAACGAATCGTCCGGCTCGCGAGGCCGCCGCAGTAGGAATTCCGATAAGGATGATAAGGGGAAGGAGAAGGAGCACGAGGTTAGAGTCAGGGATAGGGAGAGAGAGAGGGAGAGGGAGAGGGAGAGAGAGAGAGAGAGGGTGTTGGATAGAGAAACGGAGAGGAACCTGGGGTTGAACATGGATGGCGGAGGGAATGGTGACGACGATGATAATGATAGCGAAGGTGGGGTTGGGATTTTGCATCAGAATTTGACTTCGGCTAGTAGTGCCCTCCAGGGGCTTCTTAGGAAGATCGGTGCCGGATTGGATGACCTGCTTCCATCTTCGGCGATGGGCTCTGCTTCGTCATCCCACCAGAGCGGAAGGCTGAAGAAGATTCTGTCTGGGTTGCGAGCTGATGGGGAAGAAGGAAAGCAGGTGGAGGCTTTGACGCAGCTGTGTGAAATGCTTTCGATTGGTACTGAGGAATCGCTCAGTACTTTTTCTGTGGATTCATTTGTGCCTGTGCTTGTGGGGTTGCTTAATCATGAGAGCAATCCTGATATTATGCTTCTGGCAGCCAGAGCACTTACTCATCTATGTGATGTGCTTCCTTCGTCCTGCGCTGCAGTTGTGCATTATGGTGCGGTTTCTATCTTCTGTGCAAGGTTGTTGACCATAGAGTACATGGACTTGGCCGAACAGGTAAATAATTTGATGGGTATCTAAATGAAAAGAAAATGCAGATAATGATATAAACTGAGACGATTCAGTACTACTTATTGTGCTAAATGCTACTTTCTTTGAGATGTACTTCTGGAATCCTGCATTCTGATATTTGTGAGTTATTATGATGTGAACAGTCACTGCAAGCTCTGAAGAAAATATCTCAGGAACACCCAACTGCCTGTCTACGAGCTGGTGCTCTTATGGCAGTGCTTTCTTATCTGGATTTCTTTTCCACAGGAGTCCAGGTAATCCATTTATATTATTTTGCAACTGTTTTTTGGTAGCTGAAAGGACGTCCTCTTTTCACTTGGGATCTTCATTAACTGTATCTATGTTTCAGCGTGTGGCATTATCAACTGCTGCGAATATGTGCAAGAAACTTCCTTCAGATGCAGCTGACTTTGTGATGGAAGCTGTCCCATTACTGACAAATCTTCTGCAATATCATGATGCTAAGGTATTTCTACTTTTCTGAGTTTCAACGTTAACAGCCATCACGAGTAAATTTTTTTTTTTTCCCTTTTCTCTCCATTGAGGATGTGTGCATTGTTATCGCTGTAGGTTTTGGAGCATGCTTCTGTATGTCTGACTCGAATTGCTGAATCATTTGCATCATCGCCTGACAAACTTGACGAACTATGCAACCATGGACTAGTTGCTCAATCTGCATCCCTTATTTCTACCAGCAATTCTGGAGGTGGGCAGTCATCTCTCAGTACACCTACTTATACGGTATGTCTAATTTGTTTGTTTGCATTTTCTTTTGAAATTTGGATAAACACAGTACACATGCATGATACGTGTATGAGGGTTTCAATTTTGACTTGCAAACCATCCAGGGCTTAATCCGGCTACTTTCAACCTGCGCAAGTGGTTCTCCATTAGGAGCTAAAACTTTGCTTTCTCTAGGGATAAGTGGCATTCTCAAAGATGTACTTTCGGGTTCAGGCAGTTCTTCCAACACTACAGTTTCTCCTGCTCTAAGTAGACCAGCAGAACAGGTTATTCTTGCTTCCTTTTAAGTTAAATTCTAGGTTCTCAGTCTAACTATTTCAAATGCATATGTTGATTGAGAAGTATGTGTTACATTCAAGGCGCCCCAAAAAACCGTATTCTTAGCTCCTAATTAACCCCATTAACGGTAAATAGTAGTTGTCAGACTGACATTCTTCAATTGTTGTAATCAGTGTTACAATATCAATACTAAATATCGTACCTCGCAACCCATATTATTGACTAGATCTGAAACTTAAATGTCTTTATTTTGTCTCTCTGAACTTATGTTGTAGTAATCTCTTGGTTTTGACTCTTGAGTTGGATTGGAACAGGTTGTGTTTACAGTGCTTTGATGAATTTTCTTCTAATATGAAATTCAGCTTATCTAGTTTATAGTTAATAGGTATATCTCATGCAAAAGCAGTTCTTTATGCATGATCAGAGATTCTCAGATATATATATTATATAAGTAATTTATGGATTTCCTTTTCTAGTTCTTTCTCGTCAAGAGCAGTTCATTGTCCTAGAGAGCATATCAACATGGTTGTAACCTAGTGCTCATCTAGATCCATGCCAAATTTTGTAGGAATTGGGTGCGTTTGAGTTGGATTGAATAGGATCTGTTTCCTGTATCGGCTTTCTTTTCTAGATCTTTCTCAAAGATCAGTTTGTTGTCCTAGAGAGCAGAAGAACAGTGTTGTAACATAGCCTACATCTAGATCCACGTCAAACTCTTGTAGACCCTTCGTTCATGAGTGAAGTTTTTCAGAGATAATCATATGTGGTTGTGTGTATATTTATATATGTATATACCTATAACAAGAATTGTGCGCACATGAAAGCCAATAATTGTATGTGTGTGACCACATGTAAGTAAGTTAAACAAAACGGTTTTTGCATGGGCAGAGTGAAGTTTTTCAGATATTTTACATTTTATTGGCTTTCTTGTATAAGTTAATATTTGGAATTGGCGAGTAGTTTTGCTTTTTGATTGTGTAAACTAGTTTTTTGCCGTCACCATAAGTTTATTGCCAACCCCTTTGTCCTGGACATCTTGATCCACATTAAGTAATAATATGAGTGGTTTGCTTCTGCAATTACTTCGGGAGCATACTTCATATTATATTAAAATAAGTTCATCTAATTACTAAGAACTAGTATGTAAATGCAATTACACATTTTTTTTCCAGGTTATTGTCTTTTAAATTTCTCCATGCTATGAAGTTCAAGGTATTAAGTGTAATAGATTTGAGTTCAAGGTATTAACTTCACTCTGCTTTCAATAAATGGCTCAAACCACTTTGGTTTGATGCAAAAACTGTTGTGAATTAGGAACTTTTTGTATTTTTTCTCTAGCTGTGATTCCCAGACCCCTACTGGTGTATTCCTGTTTAGATATTTATTCCATTTGTTCCACGTCAGTTTAGATTTGAATGAGAGCTTGTGGTCTAGCGATTGTATGTCTTAGTTTTGTGGACAACTGAAAGCAGCAAAATAGAATGTTATAGGGTTTTATGTGGGTTGGGTTGAAATTGTGAATTATGAGGTGTCTGATTTCGTCTCCACTATTACAGTTTGTTGTTCGGTCTTAATTGTGGCTTGGTTTTAATACATGTATAATTTGGTTGCGCTTCATTCCTTCTATGTGTTAGGCATGTCTTCAGATATTGCAATTTATCTATCATTGACATTTTTTCTTTTTTCTCCTTACCGCCTAGATTTTTGAGATTGTCAATCTTGCAAATGAGCTGCTTCCTCCACTTCCACAAGGAACCATCTCCATGCCGTCCAGTTTCAATTTGTTTATGAAAGGACCTATTGTGAAAAAGTCATCTGGTAGCAGTTCTGGGAAGCCAGAAGATACCAGTGGAAGCGCTCCTGAGGTTTCAGCTCGTGAGAAATTATTGAACGAACAGCCTGGTCTTCTTCAGCAATTTGGAATGGATCTCCTTCCTGTTTTAATACAGGTTGGTTTATTTTCAAAGCTAATGTCTAGTTTATTAATTGATATAGATGGTAAATGATGTGTGGACATCTGTCGAGCAGATTTATGGCTCTAGTGTAAATGGCCCTGTTCGCCACAAATGTCTATCGGTCATCGGGAAGTTAATGTACTTCAGCCCTGCAGAGATGATTGAGTCTTTGTTAAGTATGACAAATATTGCAAGGTAATCTTATATGTTATCCATATATCTCTTGATATGCTGATACTGGGTTATTTTAGACTTACAGCTACTAATTTTTCTGTTTTTAATGGATTCATTAGTTTCTTAGCCGGTGTTTTAGCATGGAAAGATCCGCATGTCTTGGTTCCTGCTCTCCAAATTGCCGAGATACTCATGGAGAAGCTTCCCAAGACTTTCTCCAAGGTGTTTGTCAGAGAAGGTGTGGTTCATGCTGTTGACCAACTTATTTTAGCTGGTACTCCGAATTCAGTTACTTCACAAGTCTCTTCTGCTGAAAAGGACAATGATTCTGTGCCGGGATCATCACGTTCTAGGCGTTATAGACGTCGCAACAGTAACTCAAATCCAGATGGAAATTCATTGGAAGAATCGAAGATTCCTGCTTCGGTAACCATTGGTTCGCCTCCAAGTTCAGTGGAGATCCCAACTGTCAACTCCAGCCTTCGTGTAGCTGTGAGTACATGTGCAAAAGCGTTTAAGGACAAGTACTTCCCTTCAGACCCTGGGGCGGGTGAAGTTGGTGTCACCGATGATCTATTACATTTAAAAAATCTGTGTGCGAAGTTGAATGCCGGTGTGGATGACCCAAAAACAAAAGCAAAGGGAAAATCAAAAGCTTCTGGGTCTCGCTTAGTTGATAGTTCTGCAAATAAGGAAGAGTATTTAATTGGTGTCGTAGCCGAGATGGTAGCCGAACTAAGCAAAGGGGATGGTGTGTCTACCTTTGAGTTCATAGGTAGTGGTGTTGTCGCAGCTTTGCTGAACTATTTTTCTTGTGGTCACTTCTCGAAGGAGAGAATTTCAGAAGCTAATTTGCCCAAGCTTCATCAACAAGCTCTCAAGAGGTTTAAGTCATTTGTTGCTGTTGCTCTTCCTTTCAGTATTGATGAAGGAAGAGTAGCCCCAATGACTATCATAGTTCAGAAACTACAAGGTGCTTTGTCCTCTTTAGAGCGGTTCCCTGTTGTGCTGAGTCATTCATCTAGGTCATCTACTGGAAGTGCACGCCTCTCCTCTGGACTTAGTGCATTATCCCAGCCCTTTAAGTTGCGTCTATGTCGAGCACAAGGAGAAAAGGCTCTCCGAGATTATTCATCAAATGTTGTACTGATTGACCCATTAGCAAGCTTAGCTGCTGTTGAAGAGTTTCTTTGGCCTCGAATTCAGCGAAGTGATTCTGGTCAGAAGGCTGCTGCATCTGCTGGAAATTCTGAATCTGGAAATACTCCTACAGGAGCTGGTGCTTCATCTCTGTCTACTTCAAATCCTGCTTCTACCAATCGTCGCCATTCAACTCGTTCCAGAACATCTGTAAATATAGGTGATGCTGCTAAGAGGGAACCTTCACAAGAGAAGAGCACGAGCTCATCTAAAGGGAAGGGTAAAGCGGTTTTGAAACCTTCTCAGGAGGAAGCAAGAGGCCCTCAAACAAGGAACGCAGCTCGCAGAAGAGCAGCTCTTGATAAAGATGTTCAAATGAAACCTGTGAATGGGGACACTACTTCTGAGGTGTGTTACTGCTACCAAAACAATATCCGTAATTGTTGTTTTAACTTTTAACTGATACTGGTTTTGGATTTTTTTTTATTTTTTTTATTTTTTTAGTTTAGTTCATTATGACAGGCATCTTAGATATTACTTCTGCACTACATGTTTATGCAAGACAACAATCAGTTATATTCGTTTGGGTGTCCTTGTGGTTTAGCCTCCCCCTTCCATGTTCCTTTTCAATGACATAATTTCTTCATTTGTTTTGCGGGATTTGGATGTCAGATAATTGGTCAATGTCTGTTGTACGTTATCTTTTATAGATCTGTTTTTTTAGATCGTGTAATCTCTCCCTTTTATTGGCATACTTTTGTCCTGATTGGTTTTGTCCTAAATCTCCCTTTTCTGAAACATCAATTGTGTTTCTTTATTTTGTAGGATGAGGAATTGGATGTATCTCCTGCTGAGATCGATGATGCATTGGTTATTGAAGATGATGATATCTCAGACGAAGAAGATGATGACCAGGATGATGTATGCTAACTGAATCTTTTACTTGTATTATGCAGTATAGGAGTTAGTATGTGCCATGCTTTAACTATTTTTATCCATATGTGCCATGCAGGTTCTCAGAGATGACTCTCTTCCTGTTTGCACGCCAGACAAAGTACATGATGTGAAATTGGGAGACTCTGCTGAGGATACTACTGTAGCTTCTGCAACAAGTGACAGCCAGACTAACCCTGCTTCTGGATCTAGTAGCAGAGCTGCTGCAGTTAGAGGATCAGATTCTGTTGAACACAGGAGTAGTAATTCTTATGGTTCTAAAGGTGCAATGTCGTTTGCTGCTGCAGCAATGGCTGGGCTTGGGTCGGGTAGCCGCGGTATCAGGGGAGGTAGAGACCGACAAGGACGCCCTCTTTTTGGTGGTTCGAGTGATCCTCCCAAGTTGACCTTTACATCTGGGGGAAAGCAGCTGAATCGGCATTTGACTATCTATCAGGCCATTCAGAGACAGCTTGTGTTGGATGAGGATGATGATGAGAGATATGCTGGCAGTGATCTAATGTCAAGTGATGGTAGCAGGCTGTGGAGTGATATTTACACTATCACCTACCAGAGGGCAGACAGTCAAGCTGAGAGGGCATCTGTTGGAGGGGCAAGTTCAACGCCTCCGTCGAAATCTAGCAAATCAGGTTCTTCCAATTCTAATTCCGATTCCCAATTGCATCGGATGTCACTTCTTGATAGCATTTTGCAGGGAGAACTTCCTTGTGATTTGGAAAAATCTAATCCTACATATAATATACTGGCACTACTGCGAGTACTGGAGGGCTTGAATCAGCTCGCACCCCGTTTGAGAACTCAGATAGTTTCTGACAGTTTTGCTGAGGGGAAAGTCTCAAATTTGGATGACTTGAGTACAACTGGTGCTAGGGTCATTTCTGAGGAATTTATTAACAGCAAACTCACTCCCAAATTAGCCCGACAAATACAAGATGCTCTTGCATTGTGCAGTGGCAGTCTTCCTTCGTGGTGCTATCAGTTGACTAAAGCATGCCCATTTTTGTTTCCTTTTGAGACTCGAAGACAGTATTTCTACTCAACCGCTTTTGGATTATCTCGTGCCCTGTATCGTCTTCAGCAGCAGCAGGGTGCTGATGGTCATGGATCAAACGAACGAGAGGTGAGAGTTGGAAGATTGCAACGTCAAAAAGTCCGTGTCTCTCGTAACCGGATTTTGGACTCCGCTGCAAAAGTAATGGAGATGTATTCGAGCCAGAAGTCTGTACTTGAAGTAGAATATTTTGGTGAGGTGGGCACTGGGTTGGGTCCTACACTTGAGTTCTATACACTTCTAAGTCATGACTTACAGAAAGTTAGACTTGGTATGTGGAGGTCAAATTCTTCATTGGAGAAAGCACCAATGGATATTGATGGAGATGATCAGAAAGATGGGAAAATCAATGTTGACATTGTCCAAGCTCCTCTTGGGTTGTTTCCTCGTCCCTGGCCTCCGAATGCTGCTGCTTCTGATGGTGACCAATTTTCTAAAGTTATTGAGTATTTCCGGTTGGTCGGGCGTGTAATGGCGAAGGCTCTTCAAGATGGGAGGCTATTAGACTTACCACTATCAACAGCATTTTATAAACTATTGCTTGGCCAAGTAAGCTAATCTGTTGGGTTTAGAGTTATATTTTGTTATTTTAACTTGATCGCTATTCAAATGTTTGTAATCCACAAATTGTTTTAATTTTCTCAGGAGCTTGATTTACATGATGTTCTTTCCTTTGATGCCGAGCTTGGGAAGACTTTGCAAGAATTACATAACCTTGTTAGCCGGAAACTATATCTAGAATCAAATGGTGACAATCGCGATGCAATTGCTGAATTGCGTTTCCGTGGGGCTTCAATTGATGATCTCTTCTTAGATTTTACGCTTCCTGGTTATCCGGAGTACGTGTTGAAACCCGGAGATGAAAATGTAAGAATAAGACCTTCTGTTTCTATTTTCTCGTAGCTTTTTTTAAATTTAAACTTTTTGCTATTGTTCTAAGATGTTTAACATAAAACTATTAAAACTCCAGGTTGATATCAATAACTTGGAAGAATATATATCTTTAGTCGTTGATGCAACAGTTAAGACTGGAATAATGCGGCAGACAGAAGCATTTAGAGCGGGGTTCAATCAGGTAAATTCTTCCTTAAAATTCTTGCATAATCTATTTTCTGTGAGGCAAAGTTGTGCATGAGACCTCTGCCATTTAATAGCATTATTTATCTTTCCAGTGTTCTGTTGCCATTTTAATAATGATGCGTTATTCTGCAAATGAGTTTTTTGGTACAAAGGGAGACATTGATTAGACATTGACCAAGGGAGACATTGATTAGAGAGCTGCTTTCCCCCTTTTTAGCCGGTGTCTAATCAATGTCTCCCTTCCTCTTTTTCTTATGTGTTTTAGAGAGCTGCTTTCCCCCTTTTAACTCTTATACTTGTGATGAAACCAGGTGTTTGATATATCATCTTTACAAATATTCACCCCACATGAATTGGACTATCTGCTTTGTGGCCGTAGAGAGCTGTGGGAGGTAATTCGTGTTTTCTTTTCGAAGTCATTTTTCGATTTCTATTATTCTTATTCTTATAATTTTCATGCAACTCTATGCAGACGGAGACTCTTGCTGATCACATAAAATTTGATCATGGATACACTGCGAAGAGCCCTGCAATACTTAATGTAAGTTGTGTCCATGTTCTATGTGCGAGTACTTTGAAGATGAATGTTCCGTTCTTTTTATCTTATGGTGTTTTGTAACCTTTTTAGTTGCTTGAGATCATGGGTGAGTTCACGCCTGAGCAGCAGCGTGCCTTTTGCCAGTTTGTTACTGGTGCACCTAGGCTTCCCCCTGGTGGTTTGGCAGTGCTGAATCCAAAGCTGACTATTGTGAGAAAGGTACAGTGAGATTTCTATAGGCTGTTCCTGCCTCTTTTTTCAGCTGCTAACTTCCCTCAAACTTGTAATTGTTTACTTGTACACTCGTGCTGTAAAGTGTGTACTTGAAATATTGATGTTTCCTTGTCTGGTGCAGCATTCTTCAACTGCAAATAATGCAGCAGCCAATGGGACTGGGGCTTCAGAATTGGCTGATGATGATCTGCCAAGTGTTATGACATGCGCTAATTACCTAAAGCTTCCTCCTTACTCTACCAAGGTATTTGCATTTTGTATTTTGGTCAAGCAATAATGCATGCTGATTGCTGACTATAACTGTGGGTGATGGGTTGGTGTTTCTTGTTTAAACAGGATATTATGTACAAGAAACTACTCTATGCAATCAATGAAGGGCAGGGATCCTTTGATTTGTCATGAGATTTTGGGACTAGCCATTGATCCGTGTATATTACATCAAACAACTAGGACTGTTTAATTTATCTTGCAAGTAGGATGGTGATTTTGATGTGGAAAGTGGCATTTGTTCTCTTACTCAAATAATGGATTCTCATTGGTGCGGTTCTAAAAACGTCGAGATTGGGGAAAAGGTCAGTTGTTATCACCATCTGTTTTCGGTTCAATGTGCCTTTGATTTGTGCCATTGGTGCTCCTTTTGTTTTCTATCAGTGTTGTTCCGCTTTACACACTTTCCTTTGCTTGTGGTTTTGTAAATTTGTTTATTTATGGTTCTTAAAGGTGGATTCCTCTCTTTTCAGGTTGCCTCGACGCAATTTTAAGCTGTAAAGAGTGTTCCCAGAGGGTCAGCCGCCAGGGGACTGTAAATAAATAGAAATTGTTGATTTTGTTTTTTATTCTTCTCTCTCTTTGGTCTTATAGGGTATATTGTAGAATACACGTCTGGCAAATATTTGGTATACTTTCATGCCTTTGATTTTATTTCTAATTCTGATATAGCTTCAATTGTGATTTTATCGTCTGCCTTTTCAATAATTTATTTCCGGGGTCAATCCCACTGTTAAAACTGATATCCCAATTGATCCCCAAAGATTAGTCTGGAAGTTGAGCTTCTAGTCTTGAACCTTCTTTTTTGTATCAAGCCCCAAAACTTGGTCTATTCAAAGATTTTGAAATTTGGAAATTGATACGCTCAAAGCAAGCGCATAATTTAACCCTGAAAACATCGTTAGTAGTATAAGCAAATAGGGATCGTTCTATTCCGGGGATTGAGGGTACACCTGTCATTGTCAAACAATTAAACAATTAAAATTAAAACAAAGTATAATATTCACACATATACATCACTATTTACGAATTCAAAGGGGAGTTTTTTTGGTTTTGGTTTTCGAAAAATAAACTAAGTTAAGAAAACAAATAAAACATAAGTAAACGAATGGAATGAGAAAACAAAGATCAAAACCGAAAATCATGATTAAAATCGATTCAAACTCTAACATTGTTCATCAAAGTCATGCAAGAGGAGTTGATCATGTGAAACGTTAAAAGCAAACAATTTCCCATATTTTACTTTTCAATGCTAATTAATCTAAGTGAAAGCACAAAGACTAATCCTATCAAACATGCATTCAAGCCCTAGAAAGCTAGTCAATCATAACATGTTCAACGCAATAAGCATCTAGAAAGGCTATCAACTCAAGTGTGCAACTTAGTATGAAAAAGTCCACCTAATTGCAATTCTCTTTGATTAAATCCGATTTTTGCACAAAACCTTTACTACTTTTCGATTTAAGAACACAAAACCAAAAAGTTGATTCATGTTCTTAAATTTGTAGCACCAATCATATAAAAACCCTAAAAGTTTCGAACCATTTAAGATTAAAATACAAAAGATATCTATCATGCAAATTTAATCAAACACTCACACAAAAGCAACAATGAATCGCAATATATGAATCTGAAAATTCTCAATTAATCATAAAAATTCCAGAAATAATACTTTGTTCAAACATATATGTCAACTAGTTCATAACCAACGAAATTCAAAGCAAAGGTTACAAAGGAGAATTGGATTACACCGTGGATGAAGATGAGATGGATGATTCACGTTGTGGATTCTTGAAACTCGAAAGCAAGCTTCAAGGATGGCTATGGATGGAAGTGCTCACGGCTTCTCTTCTTCTTCTTTGGCCTTGCTTGAACTCATGGAGATGACTAAACTTGAAACTAGAGGATGGAAAGGAAAATGGAAAGGAAATGGAGAGACAAAGAAGATGGATTAATGGATGAAGGAATGTGTTTAGAGTGAGAGGAGAAGGTGTTTATATAGGGAAAAAAAAGAAGAGTGAAATGATAAATGGAAGAAAAATAATGAAAGTGGTTTGTAAAATATGGAAAAGATGGAGTAATGATGAAATGAAAGCAAGGCATGAATGTGCAGAAGTATGGAAGTGATGATGATCTTTTGGAGCAGAAAAATATATCCAAGGAAAAAGAGAAAAGCATCTAGCTTTCTTCATGTGGGTAGGAAACATGAACATGTGAATATTGAGCTGTTTTTAGGTCAATTTCTGCCCCTTTATTCCTTCAATTATTTCTCCAACAGGAATTCAGTTTTGGCTCTTGACTTCTTCATATGAAATGATCTACCATGAGTGTAGATCATTTTGGTAGAATTTCAGAATTTATTTTCATGTCTTTGGGCCAGAATCTCTGCTGGACTCCTTACGGGTCCAGTTTTCCAGTTTTGCTTCTGCAGGAAATTGGGCTGACTGTTTGAAGGCCTTCCACTCAATTCTAGCTCTGGCACTCTTCATAAGAAATGATCCTTAGGATGTCTAGAATGGATCTGGAAATTTTCAGCTCATTTGGAGTTCATTTGGTCAGGCGCCCGCTCCTTCTTCCTTGCTTGGCTTGGTTTCTCCTAGCCGGAGTAGGAAAATGTGTAAAATTGACCTTTTAGTACATTTCCATTTTTCTCCATCATTTATAGGTAATTATGGACCTAATTCTCATTTCATCATCATCTACTCCAATGTACCTAAGAAAATAGAAATTGAGTTAAAAATCGATTCGTTAAGGAATTAACTAAGCAAAATGTGAGGAATTAACTATTAAAATACCACTTTAAAATGCTCCTATCAAATTCCCCCACACTTAGCTTTTGCTAGTCCCTTAGCAAAATCAAAAACTAACAAACCAAAAAGACTATGACACAAAACAAAGAAACCAACGAAAAAAATGACTAAGTATGGAAACAAAAACACAAAGACTCAAAGAAACCAAAAACGTAAAACACAAAGCAAAACACAAAGAAAAAAAATGTCACACATAAAAGAGTAAATTCAAAGACAAAGACCAAGATGTTGACATCACAAAGACCTCTATTGCCCTTTAACATATTGTCTCAGAAATCTCTTACTTTCACAACACCAAGATTAGCACTCAACCAAGAATCAATGTTAAGCATTCGAGAGTTAATTAAAACATATGATCCACACATACACAAGTCGGACTTGGTTGTAACAATGGTGATGGGGTTTAGCTTAGCATGCTTCAGACAAGTATGATTCATATCCTCACAAGGTATATCCACTCTTTCTTCTCTCAGATCAAGGCAATGCTTAAAAGCTTATAATCACTCATTTATATGTGAGAGAACATATTTTAAGGCAGTCAAATAGCTCACATATATAAGAAACGAAAAGCACTTTTTGAATATAATTTTTTTTTTTTCAAAAGATCTCATGAAGGATATCAACTACTTGCACGAATGGACCCAAGCCATAGGTTCAACTCTTGTAACTCATCTCCACATCAAAGGCTGTCCCATCTTAAGGATCAAGAAGGTCTTCTCAAAGGGTTGTAATGGGGCTAAGGCTCAAAGTTTTCAGAAATGAAAGGTATGGAATGTCAAAGTATCCTA
Organism: Rosa rugosa; assembly: GCF_958449725.1. Taxonomy (NCBI): domain Eukaryota; kingdom Viridiplantae; phylum Streptophyta; class Magnoliopsida; order Rosales; family Rosaceae; genus Rosa; species Rosa rugosa. Next base: position 1,703,578 of record NC_084822.1, on the reverse strand, counting down.
AAAACCTAGCAGAGCTCATGCAGATGTAGAGAGACTTCTAGAAATCCATCAACTCAAAACGCCACACCCATAGAGGTAAAATAAAAGGGCTAATGTCTTCATGTTGGGCCCAACCTTCCTTCTAAACTTCCTTTGAACTCTAGTGAAATGGACAAAGGTCAAATTTTTCTGTAGTGGGCCTTCAATTCAAAGCAAACTCCAAAATCACTAAGTATGGGAGATGAAAGTCCATAAACATATATATTTTTTTTTTTCTTTCTTTTTCTTTTTAGCCGTACACAATTTTTCTCTTTTCTTTTCATTTTTTCACGGCTTCAACATATCTTTTTCTTTATGGACAAGTCTATCCCCACACTTGAACTTTCACCTCTTCTCAATCTTCATCCTTAGCACCAAACCCATGTAGTATGTCTCAAAAGATAGCTCCACTAAGTTTTTAGAACAAAGGGTAGGATTATCACTATACTAAGGTTCAGGGGTTAAGGATTTTTAGGGTGATGAAAGAAAAGGCTTAATGTAGGCTCAAAGGGGCTTAACTAGGGGGGTCCCACGACGGGCACAATTGGGGACACAAGTTTATTTGGCAATGGTGGTAATTCCTAGAAAACCTCTATCCCTTCCAGAATCAGGGCCATGTATTGATATCACGTCTCAACAAGCACAAGAGCGAATTCTAGCATTCTCTAGTCCATTAAACTTAATCTATGGCAAGCAGTCAATCAAGATGAAAGAATAATGAGATCATCAAAACATCGCCAAGAAATTAAGAATATATTTTTCATTTCACTCCAAGAAAAAGGGACATGGTTCAATTATCTCACATGGCTTTATGAATCACAACTCATCTTAACATGCTCATATTCTGTACCAAGGTCATGCAATCCATATCCACTACAAGGCACACATTTTTCATATATCTCAATTAACCAAAGAATACCATGTTTAAAATCATCTCAATGTTGTGATCCTCTTTTAATCATGATTTCAGAGATATAGAATCATCCCAGACAGTTGAAAGGCATCCTAAGACTCAAAACAAAAACAAAAACAACGAAATTTTTTTTTTTTTTTCTGACATTTTTCGATTTTTTTTTTTGTATTTTTCCATATATATGACTCAAATATAAATCCCTTCCCCCACACTTAAATATTGCATTGTCCTCAATGTAATCAAGAATAAGCATGCAATGAAACACTTAAGCATACAGGGATGAAATTTACGAAAATAACTACTAAAACAAAAAGAAAATGGAGGAGTAAAGGGGGAAGAGAAAGCAAATCTGCGTTGATGACTCCTCCACAGCTACTTCTGAATTGGGTTGCCTCCCAAGCAGCGCTTAATGTTTATAGTCTTTCAGCCTAGACTTGTACCTCCTCCATTTAATCCTCAGAGTGTGGAACGTTTTGGAGGGGTACATCCTCCACTTCATGCTCCACAAATGCCTCAAAGTAAGGCTTTAGGCGATGGCCATTGACTTTGAACTCGTGACCTGTTTGTTCACTCTTTATCTGCACAGCTCCATGAGGAAACACATTAGTAATAGTGAAAGGTCCAATCCAACGAGAACGAAGCTTACCTGGGAAGAGTTTAAGACGAGAATGGAAAAGAAGAACTTTCTGGCCCACAACAAAAGTCTTTCCACGAATCATCTTATCATGGAAGGCTTTTGTTTTCTCCTTGTAGATCCTTGCACTTTCGAATGCATCATTCCTTATCTCCTCTAACTCTTGCAATTGCAATTTCCTATGAAGCCCAGCTTCATCAAGGTCCATGTTAAACTGCTTCACAGCCCACCAGGCTTTGTGCTCTAACTCCACAGGTAAATGGCAAGGTTTGCCATACACAATTCGATATGGGGACATACCTATGGGAGTTTTATATGCAGTTCTGTAGGCCCACAAAGCATCCTCCAAACGCAAGGACCAATCCTTCCTGTTAGGGTTCACAGTCTTCTCCAATATTCCCTTGATCTCACGATTTGAGACTTCAGCTTGCCCACTTGTTTGGGGATGATAAGGTGTAGAAACCTTATGTGTCACATCATACTTCTTCAAGAGAGCTTCAATCGTCCGATTGCAAAAGTGGGAGCCACCATCACTAATAAGAACTCTAGGCATTCCAAACCTGCTAAAGATGTTAGACTTGATAAAATCTGCAACAACCTTAGAGTCATTAGTCCGAGTGGCCTTGGCTTCCACCCATTTCGAAACATAATCCACAGCAAGCAATATATAGAGACATCCAAAAGATGAAGGAAAAGGGCCCATGAAATCTATACCCCAGACATCAAATATTTCAACAGTTATGATATTAGATAATGGCATTTGATCTCTAGAACTTAGATTTCCGGTTCTTTGGCATCTATCACATGTTAAACAATAGGCATATGCATCCTTAAATAACGTTGGCCAAAAGAACCCAGACTCTAACACCTTAAATGCAGTCTTCTTAGACCCAAAGTGACCCCCACATGCTTTAGAATGGCAAAAAGAAAGTATGGCATTATGTTCATGTTCAGGCACACATCTCCTAATCAGTTGATCAGAGCAATATTTCCATAGATAAGGTTCATCCCAAACATATTGCTTAACAATTTTCTTAAGCCTATCTCTATGAGCACGTGACATGGTATCAGGAATTTGTTTAGAAACAATGTAATTCACAATATCTGCATACCATGGTTCACTTACCTGAAGTCCAAAGAGCTGCTCATCTGGAAACGTCTCCACCAGAGGGAGAGGGTCTTCTGCATGCACCAAACGACTCAAGTGGTCAGCTACCACGTTTTCACTACCCTTCTTGTCCTTGATTTCCACGTCAAATTCTTGCAAGAGTAGTATCCATCTAATGAGCCTTGGTTTCGCCTCCTTCTTGGTCATCAAATATTTCAAAGCTGCATGGTCAGTATAGATAATAACTTTGGTACCAAGTAAGTAAGAACGAAACTTCTCAAGGGCAAAGACAACTGCAAGGAGCTCTTTCTCTGTGGTTGAATAGTTCATCTGTGCATCATTTAGAGTCCTTGAGGCGTAGTAGATGGCATATGGTCGTTTGTCCTTCCTTTGCCCCAAAACAGCTCCAACTGCATAGTCAGAGGCATCACACATCAACTCAAAGGGCAAGGACCAATCTGGGGGTAACATGATGGGGGCAGACGTCAACAATTCCTTAAGCTTGTCAAAAGCTTCTTGACACTCCTTGTCAAATGTAAACGTCACATCTTTTTGGAGTAGTTGGCATAGAGGTCTCGAAATCTTGGAGAAGTCCTTGATAAACCTCCTGTAAAACCCTGCATGGCCAAGAAAAGAGCGAATCTCTCTCACAGAAGTGGGAGAGGGTAAGTAACGCATAAGGTCTACTTTAGCTTTGTCCACCTCTATACCCCTAGCAGAGATGATATGCCCTAGAACTATACCTTGTCTAACCATAAAATGGCATTTTTCCCAGTTTAACACAAGGTTAGTTTCCACACAACGTTGCAAAATAATTTCAAGATTATTAAGACAATCATCATAACTTTTTCCAAAAACAGAAAAATCATCCATGAATACCTCTATGATTTTCTCAATATAATCTGAAAATATACTTACCATACACCTCTGAAAGGTACCTGGTGCGTTGCAAAGTCCAAAAGGCATGCGACGATAGGCAAATGTCCCAAAAGGGCAGGTGAACGTTGTCTTCTCTTGGTCCTCATTGGCTATGGCAATCTGATTGTATCCTGAGTAGCCATCCAAGAAGCAGTAGTACTCATGTCCAGCTAGGCGCTCAAGCATTTGATCAATGAATGGAAGAGGAAAGTGATCTTTCCTTGTTGTTGCGTTGAGCTTCCTGTAGTCAATACAGACTCTGTGGCCTGTGACTGTCCTTTGGGGCACCAGTTCGTTCTCAGCATTCTTTACCACAGTTACCCCAGACTTCTTGGGCACAACCTGAACTGGGGACACCCATTTGGAGTCCGAAATGGGGTAGATGACCCCACAATCTAGGAGTTTGATAACCTCCTTCTTCACAACTTCCATCATTGGAGGGTTGAGACGACGTTGAGCCTCTCTAGTAGGTTTTGTCCCCTCCTCAAGAAGTATCCTATGGACGCAAGTTGTAGGGCTTATTCCCTTGATATCCGCCAATGTCCATCCTATGGCGGTCTTGTGTTGCTTTAACATCACCACCAATCTCTCCTCTTGTGAAGATGTAAGTGAGGAAGATACAATCACTGGTAAAGTCTCCTTGTCCCCTAAGTAGACATACTTCAAGTGTTCTGGTAGAAGTTTAAGTTCAAGTTCTGGTGCCTGAACCACTGAAGGTAGAGTCTTGTTAGTGGATAACTGAATGGACAAGGGTGAAGTTGACTTACCTATGAAGGGTGATGCCTCAAGGAAGGACACATTGGCAATGATGTTGTCCTCACAAGTTTCCTTGAGCACATCCCCTGGGATGTTGACGCCATCTTTGGTGTATCCCACTCCTTGCTCAAGTGTAGTGACCAAAGCATCCTCATTCATGATATCAAACATTTTCTGCGCAAGATTGTCTAGAATATCAATAGAAAAACAATCATGAACATCAAGAGGGTACCTCATGGCTTCAAATATGTTGAAGCCAATAACATCACCATCAAATTCCATGGTGAGAAAGCCAGCATACACATCTATTTTCGTCCTAGCTGTCCTTAAGAAAGGACGCCCCAAAAGCAATGGAGTGGAACTCACAGGCGAGTCCTCCATTTCCAACACGTAGAAGTCAGCTGGAAAAATAAGATGGTTAACCTGCACAAGCACATCTTCCAACAAACCTCTAGGGTATGCATTGGACCTGTCAGCTAACTGAATGATAACATTATCAGATTTAAGTGCCCCTAAACCTAAGGTTTCATAAACAGAGTAGGGCATAACATTAACAGATGCTCCTAGGTCTAGCATGGCATTCTTAAATCTGGAATTACCAATAGTACATGGAATAGTGAAACTTCCAGGGTCCTTACACTTGGGAGGAATTTTCCTCTGAATCAGGGCAGAGACGTTCTTACTTAGCTTTACCACCTCCTTTTCTCTGTTTGTCCTCCTTGTGGTGCAAAGTTCTTTGAGGAACTTAGCATACTTGGGGACTTGCTTGATGGCCTCTAGGAGGGGTAGGTTTACTTGTACCTTCTTGAAAGTTTCCAAGATTGCTTGGTCACTTTCGTCCTTCTTTGATTTGGCAAACCTGCGTGGGAAGGGCATACAAGGAGAAGAAGGGTTAGCAATAACCGAATTGGATAAATTAGAATTATTACCTTTGATTTCCGGTTTTGCCTTTAATGGTGAGGACGCCTTAGTCTCTTCCTTGGACGTTGCAGGGTCCTTCTCAAGTTCCAACTTGGTGGGCTCTTGTTCTTTCTCATTGCTTGCTTGGGCCACCTTGGTCCGTTGAGGTTGATCCACAAATGGTCTTCCACTCCTTGAAGTCACAACTGATGCATTCTCCACATTACCCTTTGGGTTAGGTATGGTGACACTAGGGAGCTTCCCAGTCTCATGGATCTTGCTCATGAAGTCCACAACTTGGCCCATCTGCTTCTTGAGTTCTGCAATGTCCTTAGTATGGGTCTGTTGTCCTTGAATCAAAGCCTGAGTGGAGTTTGTCAAGGCTTGTGTAGAGCTAGTCAAGGCTTCCAACGCCTTATCATAATGAGAGTTGGAATTCCCAGAGTTCTGTGTAGGAGGGGGCATGTAAGGCCTTTGAAAAGATGATCCTTGAAATGAAGGCCCTTGAGGACGTTGGAAGTTCCCACCAAGAGGATTCTGAACGTTGTCATTGTTGGTCCACTTGAAGTTTGGATGGTCCCTCCATCCTGGGTTGTAAGTGTTGGAATAGGGGTCATGCCTAGGACGTTGAGGTCCTCCCTGGTATCCTCCTTGATATCCTCCTTGATATCCTCCAATAGCATTTGCAGATTCCCATCCTCCATTTTCATTGAGTTGAGGGCATTGATCTGTAACATGCCCTTGCATAGAGCATACCCCACAAGCTATTGGTGCACCAATTCCCTTAGAAGTGACGACTTGGTTCATTAGGAGAGTGAGCTTGTTCAATTTATCCTCAATGGCAGTATTCCTGCCCACTTCATGCACCTTTCGAATGGAGTGCCCTATACCCTCATATTGTTGATTGTTGAGGGCACGATTCTCAATAAGTTCCTTTCCAGCTACAGGTGACTTGTCCACAAAAGCTCCTCCAGCTGCAGCATCAAGCATTTGCCTCTCTAAAGGTAAGAGTCCCTCATAAAAGCATGTAAGTAGGGTCTCATCCTTCATCTGATGTTGAGGACATTGGGCAAGTAAGGAGTTGAACCTCTCATAATAGGCAGAATAGGACTCATCTGGGGCTTGTTCAATTCCACTGAGCTTCTTCCTGAGTGTGATGACCTTTGAAGCTGGGAAGTATTTTTCCAAGAAGGCCTTCCACATTGTGTCCCAAGAGGTGATACGTCCAGCAGGAATCTCATATAGCCAATCTTTGGCTCTATCAGCTAAGGAGAATGGAAATGCCTTCATCTTCAAAATGTTCTCATCTGCTCCTTGTGGTTGCATGTTAGAACACACAACCTGAAATGCTCTAAGATGTTTGTTGGCGTCCTCCATAGGAAGCCCATGGAACATAGGGAGTTGGTGCAATAGTCCACTCTTCAGTTCAAACTCTGCTTGTCTTCCTGCTGCAGGGGCAGGGTACACAATGCCTGTAGGGGGTCCTCCCTCGACTGTTGCTGTGGATAGTTCCCTAATGGATGCCATTCTCTCTTCTTGAACTTCTTCAGGTGTTGGTGTAGGTGGTGGTGTAGAGTTGGACGAAACAACAGGTGAAGGTGAACGTGAAGGAGGAGATGGAGTAGGTGTAGGTGATGTGGATTCCTCTGAAGGATCTAAGATTCTCTTCCCTTGCTCGTTGAATGTGTACGGTTTTAATTGCAAGAAAGAAGGTCTTCTGTATTCAAGTTGTGGAGGATTCTTCAAACGAGCAAGTCTTTCTTCAATCTCTCGTGCACTAGGGATTTTAGAAGGCTCGGTCATTCATGGAATTCCTGAACAACATTGAGAATTACATAAGTTAGTAAATTACAAATACAAGAAATACAAGTTAATGTTTTATACAAGGAAACGTCACTATTCATGATGTACAACAAAAGGGGTAAAAGTAAAAGGTTTGTACAAGTAAAAAGTGTAAAAACAAAACAAACTACAAGTGTAAGTTATGTACAAGTATTTTGCTTTTTTTTTTTTTTTTAGAACTTATAAACATAGTTAATAACTCAATTGAGTCCAAGTTGTAAGTCGAGCCCAATAGAAACCACTACTATTGGTGAGCTACGATATAGGGATAGTCGCCTAGACATAAGTCTCTTTCCGTGGTTTCAGAAGACCAGATAGCCAGATTAAGAGGTAAGTGAGAGGGAGGACTCATTTTGGTGATACTACGGAGGCTACTCCCTCATTGAGGTTTACGCCCCTATTGGCTACTTCCACATTGTGGTTTACGCACAGTCTATAGTATCTCTGAGATCCAATTTGAACCCATCACCCAGGGTCTCAACCTAAGACACCATCTGTAATGCCCCTTACTCAGTTTGGAAAGTACTCATGTGTTAGACTGTTCTCCAAATGCTAATAAAGGCCGCCCTCAACCTCATAAGACCTTAGAAAGGTACAAATGAAGGGTTAAGGCCAATATTAACAAAAGGGCCCTTGTCTACTCATACGATTTTACACACTCATAACAATTAAATAATTAACAATATTCATAATTCAATTTTCATTGTTTTACTCTTCTTTTTCTTTACAAGTAAAATTAGACAAAACTTTCACTCCAAACAAGTACGAAACGTCACTATTCACAATTATATATATACATATATATATATATATATATATATATATATATATATATATATATATATATATATTTTAATATCACAATATAAACAAAACATATTATTCACAAAGTGACAAATGATTTTTCAATCCCCGGCAACGGCGCCAAAAATTGATACGCTCAAAGCAAGCGCATAATTTAACCCTGAAAACATCGTTAGTAGTATAAGCAAATAGGGATCGTTCTATTCCGGGGATTGAGGGTACACCTGTCATTGTCAAACAATTAAACAATTAAAATTAAAACAAAGTATAATATTCACACATATACATCACTATTTACGAATTCAAAGGGGAGTTTTTTTGGTTTTGGTTTTCGAAAAATAAACTAAGTTAAGAAAACAAATAAAACATAAGTAAACGAATGGAATGAGAAAACAAAGATCAAAACCGAAAATCATGATTAAAATCGATTCAAACTCTAACATTGTTCATCAAAGTCATGCAAGAGGAGTTGATCATGTGAAACGTTAAAAGCAAACAATTTCCCATATTTTACTTTTCAATGCTAATTAATCTAAGTGAAAGCACAAAGACTAATCCTATCAAACATGCATTCAAGCCCTAGAAAGCTAGTCAATCATAACATGTTCAACGCAATAAGCATCTAGAAAGGCTATCAACTCAAGTGTGCAACTTAGTATGAAAAAGTCCACCTAATTGCAATTCTCTTTGATTAAATCCGATTTTTGCACAAAACCTTTACTACTTTTCGATTTAAGAACACAAAACCAAAAAGTTGATTCATGTTCTTAAATTTGTAGCACCAATCATATAAAAACCCTAAAAGTTTCGAACCATTTAAGATTAAAATACAAAAGATATCTATCATGCAAATTTAATCAAACACTCACACAAAAGCAACAATGAATCGCAATATATGAATCTGAAAATTCTCAATTAATCATAAAAATTCCAGAAATAATACTTTGTTCAAACATATATGTCAACTAGTTCATAACCAACGAAATTCAAAGCAAAGGTTACAAAGGAGAATTGGATTACACCGTGGATGAAGATGAGATGGATGATTCACGTTGTGGATTCTTGAAACTCGAAAGCAAGCTTCAAGGATGGCTATGGATGGAAGTGCTCACGGCTTCTCTTCTTCTTCTTTGGCCTTGCTTGAACTCATGGAGATGACTAAACTTGAAACTAGAGGATGGAAAGGAAAATGGAAAGGAAATGGAGAGACAAAGAAGATGGATTAATGGATGAAGGAATGTGTTTAGAGTGAGAGGAGAAGGTGTTTATATAGGGAAAAAAAAGAAGAGTGAAATGATAAATGGAAGAAAAATAATGAAAGTGGTTTGTAAAATATGGAAAAGATGGAGTAATGATGAAATGAAAGCAAGGCATGAATGTGCAGAAGTATGGAAGTGATGATGATCTTTTGGAGCAGAAAAATATATCCAAGGAAAAAGAGAAAAGCATCTAGCTTTCTTCATGTGGGTAGGAAACATGAACATGTGAATATTGAGCTGTTTTTAGGTCAATTTCTGCCCCTTTATTCCTTCAATTATTTCTCCAACAGGAATTCAGTTTTGGCTCTTGACTTCTTCATATGAAATGATCTACCATGAGTGTAGATCATTTTGGTAGAATTTCAGAATTTATTTTCATGTCTTTGGGCCAGAATCTCTGCTGGACTCCTTACGGGTCCAGTTTTCCAGTTTTGCTTCTGCAGGAAATTGGGCTGACTGTTTGAAGGCCTTCCACTCAATTCTAGCTCTGGCACTCTTCATAAGAAATGATCCTTAGGATGTCTAGAATGGATCTGGAAATTTTCAGCTCATTTGGAGTTCATTTGGTCAGGCGCCCGCTCCTTCTTCCTTGCTTGGCTTGGTTTCTCCTAGCCGGAGTAGGAAAATGTGTAAAATTGACCTTTTAGTACATTTCCATTTTTCTCCATCATTTATAGGTAATTATGGACCTAATTCTCATTTCATCATCATCTACTCCAATGTACCTAAGAAAATAGAAATTGAGTTAAAAATCGATTCGTTAAGGAATTAACTAAGCAAAATGTGAGGAATTAACTATTAAAATACCACTTTAAAATGCTCCTATCAGAAATCATTTGGAGCGGGTTTTCGGAACAAAGCGCGACAAATAGGGAATGATTTCGAAGCAGTTATTATGTAGCAAAGTTACGACTGCAGGTACCGACTACCTAATCAGGTAAGTTTAGCTTTTAGACCAAAAGTTGTTGCATGGATTCATAACAGAAAGTGGAAAGGCATTGTTACTTCCAAATGGCCTATTGTGTCACTAAAAATTAGAATCCGAATATAGTTCCAACAACAGCAATGAAGTCAGTAGAGGGCATGTTTCAGACTGATCGAAAAGGGAGAAAGTAGATTTAGTTTTCATCCCAGTGGGTGGAGCATAAGGCTGGCCTATCATCATAAGCTTTCCTGCCAAAACCATCAACATTACAATCCTACCATGGCCTTGCTCATCAGTTGCCGATGATCACAATCAATCACAGCCTTGTTGAAATGAATCTTCAGGCGCCTCCTTTCAACATCCATCTCTCCTTCGTATTCAAGGAAACAGGTTACTTAAATCTCAATATATCAAATGGCCGAGAAACTGGCCCCAGAGAACTTCACGACGAAAAGTCTCTCTCCTTTCACTGATTTTGATCTGCAATGACCGTAATTGAGGTCAAAAGGTATTCGAACGGGAGCAAACCCTAGAGGAGGTGAACATGTACATAATTCCCACTTTTGCATTATCTCACTTGCCCCGTGAAGATGGACTGTTCTTTCTGGACACTAGTCACTAGGTGATTACTGTTTGTTTCTTGTTCTTCATTAATTCCCATTTTTGTTGTTTTTCTATGTTATGTTGATTTTGGTTTCGAATATAGGGTAGAGGATGATATAATGCACATAACACTGCAAAAGAGGGACATGTTTCACGGCCTTCACCTATAGTGGGCGAGGGTCAGCTGGATCCCTACTCCACTAATCTTGAACAGAAGCGTCTTATGCTCCAGGGGTTTCAAGAAGAGATGAATTCAACTTGTGAATCTTATTCTGATTGTATTTACAACTGTTTGGACTACTGAAATGAATGTGTTATTCTAGTGTTACTCATGCTGTCGGATGCACTCGAGAGTGTTCCTTTTCATGTCAAGGTAGATAGTGGATGGGGATTCTGAGAAATGTGTGTAAAATTGCTCATGGGGAAGTCGAGGACTCTATTGGTAATAGTTCTCCAGTTTCAGCCAAAGGCAATAGCCAAAGATACTATTTAGAATGAACAACATAGTTATTGTGAGATAACTATTGGTGGGTACAAAGATAAACATATAGTTGGCCACTATGTTCCATGAGTAACAGGTATCCATGAGTAACATCATAAGAACTTGTAAAATCTAAACAAATACTAGTAAATCAATCCATTAGAATCAATCAGAGTCCATATAGAATTTAAACAATCCGTGGATTAAGTAAATCCATGAATTATAAAAACTCAAACAAAATCTTTTAAAATCTGAATTGAATACACCCCCTAAGTGTAATTCAGTGTGTGTTAGTGTATGAAGCCTTTTTTGACTTTTTATCTAAATGAAATGTTAATGCAGGTTCTTAAAGGCCATGATGTTTACGTTAGATGTGATTATTTGGTTATGGCATTTGCATTGCTGGTGGCCTTTAAATTTGTTTCATTTTGATTTTCATCTCTTTTAAAGAAAAAAATGTCATTTGTGACAATGTAGTCATCAAACTGCTGAGAATAGTTTGCCAAAAAAAAAAAAAAAAAAAAAAAAAAACTGCTGAGAATAGTAATATTTCTGATTATATAAGGATCAAATAACGATGACCAATCTTTCCCCTTGCTTAATTATGTGTTTTTGTTTTGGTCATCTGCCGAACCCTGGTTTTGACTTCTCGCAAGCTCAGTTCAATGGGGGCTGCGCTGATCCAAGGACCTTCATGGGTGCTATCTGCTCCGATTCATAAGCTTGGTATACTGCATTACTTGCCTGCATTAGCCTGGTATAAAATCCTGACCAAACATCTAGTAAATAAGAGAATTTGATTAGCTTACCAACTTGGCTTAACGCCATGTTTGTAAGAACTTCAATGCTACTTATCATCTGTTATTTCATTATTGATTCTACTGACATGTGTGTAATTTGTAACTGTCACAACTAAACAATCTAGATCTTATGCTATTCATTAAAGCTTCTTCTTACTTTCCCTGCAATAACAGAGCCGATTTTATGTTATAATGTATGCTGCAGGAAACAAAAATGTAAATTGTACAATTGGAGAAATGAATTGGAACTTCGAAAGTATATCTTGATATTGTTGTAGTATATATGATTATTGTTGTCATTGTTTATATGTCTATTTCATGTATAGGATATATACTTGAGTATAAAGAGAGGTGCTTAAGTGTAAAGATAGGTATAGTGACCTAAATGATAAGCTTTATGCCAAAGAGGAACAAGCATGGTTATCTCCATCATCACAGCCACAATGCCACAATGTAAAGCTAGAAATGGAGTTGTCATCAAAGTTGTATCATTCTTTAAGCATCTCACACCTCAAATGTATTCCTATAAATATCTCCTTGTATGAGATGAATAAACACACTTGAATCTCTATTCCCTCTCTCTCTCTGTCAATTTTGCTTGTCCTTAAACACGTTATCAGCACGAAATTGCTCTAGAATTAGAATCGAAATTGAAAAGAGTAGAGGGAGTTCAAAATCCGATCGAAGTCATTTTTCCAAACCAACAGAAAACCTCCAAACCCTAGCACATATCAAAGCCCTTGATCCAAGAAGCCCAGAACCGGTTTCAGAACCTCCAGAACCGTCCGGAAACCGCCCGAACCGGCTGCCGGAAGTTTTGAACCGCTGCCGGACCGCTGTCGAGTTCTGCCAGACTGCTGCCGAGACCTGCCGAGCAGCTGCGCAGAAGCTGCCGAGAAGCCCTGCCGAGACCTGCCGAGCATCTGCCGAGAGGATCTGCCGAGACCTGCCGAGCACCTGCCGAGACCTGCCGAGCACCTGTCGAGTACCTGCCGAGAGGACCTGCCGAGCCCCTGCCGAGCATCTGCCGAGAGGATCTGCCGAGACCTGCCGAGCACCTGCCGAGAGGACCTGCCGAGTCCCTGCCGAGCCCCTGCCGAGCATCTGCCGAGAAGCTGCCGAGCAGCTGCGCAGCAGCTGCCGAGACATCTGCCGAGCAGCTGCCGAGCTGCTGCCGACAGATCTGCCGACAGATCTACAGGGCCAGTTTCCGACAACTTTCCGGCGACTTTTCTACAACTTTTCCGGCGACTTTTCGACAACTTTTCCGACGACTTTTCTACAACTTTTCCGGCGACTTTTCCGGCCATTTTCCGGTGACTTTTCCGGCAACTTTTTCGGTCATTTCCGACAACACTATTTCAAGGTATTCTTTACTAAAAGTTCCCGCTTTTGAGTTTTTATTTATTTTTCTCCTCCTTTTTCTTTTTGGGAACTTACAATTAAAAAGCGGAATTATAGAAATTCACGCTAAACGAACTAAGAGCGTTCGTAGTCAATGAACTAAGAGTGTTCATAATAGTCGGACTAAGAGCGTCCGCAAGCATCGACTTATGACCCTATTAAACATCATTGTTTCGGTCTAATCCAAATATTCTTGGAAATTGATTTCTTGGTAGCATAGCTCGGAAATCTTATTGTTTTAGTTTTTCGTGGAAGTTTTAAACTCCGAAACTAATACATCTTTTTCTTCTTATATTTCAAGGATGTCGAATGAACCTAGACTCGAATTTCAAATCCTTGACTCAACTGGTTCGGATTACCATAGTTGGAAAACTGACGTTGAGAACCATCTCACATCAAAAGGGATATTGCCCATAATCCAGGAACCAAACGCGGGCCTTGTGTTCCAACGAACACCCATAAAGCATGCACAAGCAATTATCTTGATGCGACGCCATATGGACAAAGCACTCAGATTAGAGTATATGTCCATCAAAGATGCAAGGGACCTATGGGTAGCGCTAGAAGAGCGCTTTGATAATATCCAAGATTCCCTCCTCCCTGACTTGAAGGTTCAATGGAACAATATACGCTTCTCCGACTTCAAGTCTGTTGCTGAATACAATTCAGAAGCTCTTCGGCTAAAAGCCATGCTGAAGTTCTGTGGAAAACCTCTCACAGAAGAAGAGCTAATTGAGAAGACTCTCTCCACCTTCCCCGTCGCAGCAATTATACTATCAAAGCAATATCGCACTGAATTTAATGCTGGACGACTTACGAAGTTCAATGAGCTTATCAATATTTTGTCGGTGTTTGAGAAGCACGACAATATCCTTGTGAAGAATTATAATTCAAGGCCCGTAGGAACCAAAAGCGTTCATGAGGCAAATTATAATGCACCCAAGAAAGGGCGCAAGGAGCGGTACCCTACTAATAAGGGGCATGTATACCCTAATAACAGGGGACATGACGGACGAATGGGTCCATACAACCGCCCCAATAAGGAAGGAAACCGCAACTTTGGAGCGGGCACACGTGGTGGCAATTCCACACGTGGGAAAAGAGAATATAACAACACCATGGGCCGTAACACTGTGGGCCGTGGAGGTCGCATAATACGCCGTGGTAGTAGCAGCAACAACCCGCCTAGGGAATATCCACAACGTGCACCTCAAATAAAGAAAGTCAACCACAATGACGTATGTCATAGGTGTGGATCAATCGAGCATTGGTTTAAGCAATGCCAAGCAAGTTCTCAACTAGCTGCACGCTACAAGGAGTACAGGGAAATGAGGGAGCAAGAAGCTCACCTTGCTGAAGAAGAAGAAGATGGTGAAGATGTTATTCTCACCATAAAAGACTTCAAAGCTGAAAATGAAGAGCACGAGGATGCCGCAGACTTTGATTAAAATAGTCTTTTCTATTTTCCAATAAAACGGCAAATGTGCCTTAGTCAAATAACAATTGAATTGACTCTTTCTCATGTGGCGTACCCAATGAAGTATGATGTCTAGGCAAGTAATTGAGATCGGGGTATTTAAGCGAGCCTCGCTCCACCAACATCTCTCTACTTACCTGGTCATATTTTATTGGAATTACCAAACGGATTGAGCAATTACAATTTGTATAAAGTTTGATTTTATATTGGAATAAACTTTGGAAACTTTGATGTAATCATTGACTATTTTCCCTATTAATAAAGTATCGCATTA